>NW_027365026.1:0-148311 GCF_046119375.1 Phyllobates terribilis | reverse complement strand
TCACTCTCTTTGAATCTTCTTTATCATGCTAAGAGGAGCAGGAAAAAGCAAAAAATTTCAGAATTGCACCTTGCAATGCGGAGAAATTACTGTTTGTGCATTTACAATATTCATTGATTTTTGCCATTGAAAAACGTCCAGAAATGATTGAAGCTACTGACTGAATGAAAGAAGCTGGCATCTCACTCTCTTTGAATCTTCTTTATCATGCTAAGAGGAGCAGGAAAAAGCAAAAAAATTCAGAATTGCACCTTGCAATGCGGAGAAATTACTGTTTGTGCATTTACAATATTCATTGATTTTTGCCATTGAAAAACATCATGTTATTCATATACCAGAAATGATTGAAGCTACTGACTGAATGAAAGGAGCTGGCATCTCACGCTCTTTGAATCTTCTTTTTCATGCTAAGAGGAGCAGGAAAAAGCAAAACATTTCAGAATTGCACCTTGCAATGCGGAGAAATTACTGTTTGTGCATTTACAATATTCATTGATTTTTGCCATTGAAAAACGTCCAGAAATGATTGAAGCTACTGACTGAATGAAAGGAGCTGGCATCTCACTCTCTTTGAATCTTCTTTATCATGCTAAGAGGAGCAGGAAAAAGCAAAAAATTTCAGAATTGCACCTTGCAATGCGGAGAAATTACTGCTTGTGCATTTACAATATTCATTGATTTTTGCCATTGAAAAACCTCCAGAAATGATTGAAGCTACTGACTGAATGAAAGGAGCTGGCATCTCACTCTCTTTGAGTCTTCTTTATCATGCTAAGAGGAGCAGGAAAAAGCAAAAAATTTCAGAATTGCACCTTGCAATGCGGAGAAATTACTGTTTGTGCATTTACAATATTCATTGATTTTTGCCATTGAAAAACGTCCAGAAATGATTAAAGCTACTGACTGAATGAAAGGAGCTGGCATCTCACTCTCTTTGAATCTTCTTTATCATGCTAAGAGGAGCAGGAAAAAGCAAAAAATTTCAGAATTGCACCTTGCAATGCGGAGAAATTACTGTTTGTGCATTTACAATATTCATTGATTTTTGCTATTGAAAAACGTCCAGAAATGATTGAAACTACTGACTGAATGAAAGGAGCTGGCATCTCACTCTCTTTGAATCTTCTTTATCATGCTAAGAGGAGCAGGAAAAAGCAAAAAATTTCAGAATTGCACCTTGCAATGCGGAGAAATTACTGTTTGTGCATTTACAATATTCATTGATTTTTGCCGTTGAAAAACGTCCAGAAATGATTGAAGCTACTGACTGAATGAAAGGAGCTGGCATCTCATTCTCTTTGAATCTTCTTTATCATGCTAAGAGGAGCAGGAAAAAGCAAAAAATTTCAGAATTGCACCTTGCAATGCGGAGAAATTACTGTTTGTGCATTTACAATATTCATTGATTTTTGCCATTGAAAAACGTCCAGAAATGATTGAAGCTACTGACTGAATGAAAGGAGCTGGCATCTCACTCTCTTTGAATCTTCTTTGTCATGCTAAGAGGAGCAGGAAAAAGCAAAAAATTTCAGAATTGCACCTTGCAATGCGGAGAAATTACTGTTTGTGCATTTACAATATTCATTGATTTTTGCCATTGAAAAACATCATGTTATTCATATTCCAGAAATGTTTGAAGCTACTGACTGAATGAAAGGAGCTGGCATCTCACTCTCTTTGAATCTTCTTTATCATGCTAAGAGGAGCAGGAAAAAGCAAAAAATTTCAGAATTGCACCTTGCAATGCGGAGAAATTACTGTTTGTGCATTTACAATATTCATTGATTTTTGCCATTGAAAAACGTCCAGAAATGATTGAAGCTACTGACTGAATTAAAGGAGCTGGCATCTCACTCTCTTTGAATCTTCTTTATCATGCTAAGAGGAGCAGGAAAAAGCAAAAAATTTCAGAATTGCACCTTGCAATGCGGAGAAATTACTGTTTGTGCATTTACAATATTCATTGATTTTTGCTATTGAAAAACGTCCAGAAATGATTGAAGCTACTGACTGAATGAAAGGAGCTGGCATCTCACTCTCTTTGAATCTTCTTTATCATGCTAAGAGGAGCAGGAAAAAGCAAAAAATTTCAGAATTGCACCTTGCAATGCGGAGAAATTACTGTTTGTGCATTTACAATATTCATTGATTTTTGCCGTTGAAAAACGTCCAGAAATGATTGAAGCTACTGACTGAATGAAAGGAGCTGGCATCTCATTCTCTTTGAATCTTCTTTATCATGCTAAGAGGAGCAGGAAAAAGCAAAAAATTTCAGAATTGCACCTTGCAATGCGGAGAAATTACTGTTTTTGCATTTACAATATTCATTGATTTTTGCCATTGAAAAACGTCCAGAAATGATTGAAGCTACTGACTGAATGAAAGGAGCTGGCATCTCACTCTCTTTGAATCTTCTTTATCATGCTAAGAGGAGCAGGAAAAAGCAAAAAATTTCAGAATTGCACCTTGCAATGCGGAGAAATTACTGTTTGTGCATTTACAATATTCATTGATTTTTGCCATTGAAAAACATCATGTTATTCATATTCCAGAAATGTTTGAAGCTACTGACTGAATGAAAGGAGCTGGCATCTCACTCTCTTTGAATCTTCTTTATCATGCTAAGAGGAGCAGGAAAAAGCAAAAAATTTCAGAATTGCACCTTGCAATGCGGAGAAATTACTGTTTGTGCATTTACAATATTCATTGATTTTTGCCATTGAAAAACGTCCAGAAATGATTGAAGCTACTGACTGAATTAAAGGAGCTGGCATCTCACTGTCTTTGAATCTTTATCATGCTAAGAGGAGCAGGAAAAAGCAAAAAATTTCAGAATTGCACCTTGCAATGCGGAGAAATTACTGTTTGTGCATTTACAATATTCATTGATTTTTGCCATTGAAAAACATCATGTTATTCATATACCAGAAATGATTGAAGCTACTGACTGAATGAAAGGAGCTGGCATCTCACTCTCTTTGAATCTTCTTTATCATGCTAAGAGGAGCAGGAAAAAGCAAAAAATTTCAGAATTGCACCTTGCAATGCGGAGAAATTACTGTTTGTGCATTTACAATATTCATTGATTTTTGCCATTGAAAAACGTCCAGAAATGATTGAAGCTACTGACTGAATGAAAGGAGCTGGCATCTCACTCTCTTTGAATCTTCTTTATCATGCTAAGAGGAGCAGGAAAAAGCAAAAAATTTCAGAATTGCACCTTGCAATGCGGAGAAATTACTGTTTGTGCATTTACAATATTCATTGATTTTTGCCATTGAAAAACATCATGTTATTCATATACCAGAAATGATTGAAGCTACTGACTGAATGAAAGGAGCTGGCATCTCACTCTCTTTGAATCTTCTTTATCATGCTAAGAGGAGCAGAAAAAAGCAAAAAATTTCAGAATTGCACCTTGCAATGCGGAGAAATTACTGTTTGTGCATTTACAATATTCATTGATTTTTGCCATTGAAAAACGTCCAGAAATGATTGAAGCTACTGACTGAATGAAAGGAGCTGGCATCTCACTCTCTTTGAATCTTCTTTATCATGCTAAGAGGAGCAGGAAAAAGCAAAAAATTTCAGAATTGCACCTTGCAATGCGGAGAAATTACTGTTTGTGCATTTACAATATTCATTGATTTTTGCCATTGAAAAACATCCAGAAATGATTGAAGCTACTGACTGAATGAAAGGAGCTGGCATCTCACTCTCTTTGAATCTTCTTTATCATGCTAAGAGGAGCAGGAAAAAGCAAAAAATTTCAGAATTGCACCTTGCAATGCGGAGAAATTACTGTTTGTGCATTTACAATATTCATTTATTTTTGCCATTGAAAAACATCATGTTATTCATATACCAGAAATGATTGAAGCTACTGACTGAATGAAAGGAGCTGGCATCTCACTCTCTTTGAATCTTCTTTATCATGCTAAGAGGAGCAGGAAAAAGCAAAAAATTTCAGAATTGCAACTTGCAATGCGGAGAAATTACTGTTTGTGCATTTACAATATTCATTGATTTTTGCCATTGAAAAACGTCCAGAAATGATTGAAGCTACTGACTGAATGAAAGGAGCTGGCATCTCACTCTCTTTGAATCTTCTTTATCATGCTAAGAGGAGCAGGAAAAAGCAAAAAATTTCAGAATTGCACCTTGCAATGCGGAGAAATTACTGTTTGTGCATTTACAATATTCATTGATTTTTGCCATTGAAAAACATCATGTTATTCATATACCAGAAATGTTTGAAGCTACTGACTGAATGAAAGGAGCTGGCATCTCACTCTCTTTGAATCTTCTTTATCATGCTAAGAGGAGCAGGAAAAAGCAAAAAATTTCAGAATTGCACCTTGCAATGCGGAGAAATTACTGTTTGTGCATTTACAATATTCATTGATTTTTGCCATTGAAAAACGTCCAGAAATGATTGAAGCTACTGACTGAATGAAAGGAGCTGGCATCTCACTCTCTTTGAATCTTCTTTATCATGCTAAGAGGAGCAGGAAAAGGCAAAAAATTTCAGAATTGCACCTTGCAATGCGGAGAAATTACTGTTTGTGCATTTACAATATTCATTGATTTTTGCCATTGAAAAACATCATGTTATTCATATACCAGAAATGATTGAAGCTACTGACTGAATGAAAGGAGCTGGCATCTCACTCTCTTTGAATCTTCTTTATCATGCTAAGAGGAGCAGGAAAAAGCAAAAAATGTCAGAATTGCACCTTGCAATGCGGAGAAATTACTGTTTGTGCATTTACAATATTCATTGATTTTTGCCATTGAAAAACATCATGTTATTCATATACCAGAAATGATTGAAGCTACTGACTGAATGAAAGGAGCTGGCATCTCACTCTCTTTGAATCTTCTTTATCATGCTAAGAGGAGCAGGAAAAAGCAAAAAATTTCAGAATTGCACCTTGCAATGCGGAGAAATTACTGTTTGTGCATTTACAATATTCATTGATTTTTGCCATTGAAAAACGTCCAGAAATGATTGAAGCTACTGACTGAATGAAAGGAGCTGGCATCTCACTCTCTTTGAATCTTCTTTATCATGCTAAGAGGAGCAGGAAAAAGCAAAAAAATTCAGAATTGCACCTTGCAATGCGGAGAAATTACTGTTTGTGCATTTACAATATTCATTGATTTTTGCCATTGAAAAACATCATGTTATTCATATACCAGAAATGATTGAAGCTACTGACTGAATGAAAGGAGCTGGCATCTCACTCTCTTTGAATCTTCTTTTTCATGCTAAGAGGAGCAGGAAAAAGTAAAAAATTTCAGAATTGCACCTTGCAATGCGGAGAAATTACTGTTTGTGCATTTACAATATTCATTGATTTTTGCCATTGAAAAACGTCCAGAAATGATTGAAGCTACTGACTGAATGAAAGGAGCTGGCATCTCAGTCTCTTTGAATCTTCTTTATCATGCTAAGAGGAGCAGGAAAAAGCAAAAAATTTCAGAATTGCACCTTGCAATGCGGAGAAATTACTGCTTGTGCATTTACAATATTCATTGATTTTTGCCATTGAAAAACGTCCAGAAATGATTGAAGCTACTGACTGAATGAAAGGAGCTGGCATCTCACTCTCTTTGAATCTTCTTTATCATGCTAAGAGGAGCAGGAAAAAGCAAAAAATTTCAGAATTGCACCTTGCAATACGGAGAAATTACTGTTTGTGCATTTACAATATTCATTGATTTTTGCCATTGAAAAACGTCCAGAAATGATTGAAGCTACTGACTGAATGAAAGGAGCTGGCATCTCACTCTCTTTGAATCTTCTTTATCATGCTAAGAGGAGCAGGAAAAAGCAAAAAATTTCAGAATTGCACCTTGCAATGCGGAGAAATTACTGTTTGTGCATTTACAATATTCATTGATTTTTGCCATTGAAAAACGTCCAGAAATGATTGAAGCTACTGACTGAATGAAAGGAGCTGGCATCTCACTCTCTTTGAAACTTCTTTATCATGCTAAGCGGAGCAGGAAAAAGCAAAAAATTTCAGAATTGCACCTTGCAATGCGGAGAAATTACTGTTTGTGCATTTACAATATTCATTGATTTTTGCCGTTGAAAAACGTCCAGAAATGATTGAAGCTACTGACTGAATGAAAGGAGCTGGCATCTCACTCTCTTTGAATCTTCTTTATCATGCTAAGAGGAGCAGGAAAAAGCAAAAAATTTCAGAATTGCACCTTGCAATGCGGAGAAATTACTGTTTGTGCATTTACAATATTCATTGATTTTTGCCATTGAAAAACATCCAGAAATGATTGAAGCTACTGACTGAATGAAAGGAGCTGGCATCTCACTCTCTTTGAATCTTCTTTATCATGCTAAGAGGAGCAGGAAAAAGCAAAAAATTTCAGAATTGCACCTTGCAATGCGGAGAAATTACTGTTTGTGCATTTACAATATTCATTGATTTTTGCCATTGTTAAACATCATGTTATTCATATACCAGAAATGATTGAAGCTACTGACTGAATGAAAGGAGCTGGCATCTCACTCTCTTTGAATCTTCTTTATCATGCTAAGAGGAGCAGGAAAAAGCAAAAAATTTCAGAATTGCACCTTGCAATGCGGAGAAATTACTGTTTGTGCATTTACAATATTCATTGATTTTTGCCATTGAAAAACGTCCAGAAATGTTTGAAGCTACTGACTGAATGAAAGGAGCTGGCATCTCACTCTCTTTGAATCTTCTTTATCATGCTAAGAGGAGCAGGAAAAAGCAAAAAATTTCAGAATTGCACCTTGCAATGCGGAGAAATTACTGTTTGTGCATTTACAATATTCATTGATTTTTGCCATTGAAAAACATCATGTTATTCATATACCAGAAATGATTGAAGCTACTGACTGAATGAAAGGAGCTGGCATCTCACTCTCTTTGAATCTTCTTTATCATGCTAAGAGGAGCAGGAAAAAGCAAAAAATTTCAGAATTGCACCTTGCAATGCGGAGAAATTACTGTTTGTGCATTTACAATATTCATTGATTTTTGCCATTGAAAAACGTCCAGAAATGATTGAAGCTACTGACTGAATGAAAGGAGCTGGCATCTCACTCTCTTTGAATCTTCTTTATCATGCTAAGAGGAGCAGGAAAAAGCAAAAAATTTCAGAATTGCACCTTGCAATGCGTAGAAATTACTGTTTGTGCATTTACAATATTCATTGATTTTTGCCATTGAAAAACATCATGTTATTCATATACCAGAAATGATTGAAGCTACTGACTGAATGAAAGGAGCTGGCATCTCACTCTCTTTGAATCTTCTTTTTCATGCTAAGAGGAGCAGGAAAAAGTAAAAAATTTCAGAATTGCACCTTGCAATGCGGAGAAATTACTGTTTGTGCATTTACAATATTCATTGATTTTTGCCATTGAAAAACGTCCAGAAATGATTGAAGCTACTGACTGAATGAAAGGAGCTGGCATCTCAGTCTCTTTGAATCTTCTTTATCATGCTAAGAGGAGCAGGAAAAAGCAAAAAATTTCAGAATTGCACCTTGCAATGCGGAGAAATTACTGCTTGTGCATTTACAATATTCATTGATTTTTGCCATTGAAAAACGTCCAGAAATGATTGAAGCTACTGACTGAATGAAAGGAGCTGGCATCTCACTCTCTTTGAATCTTCTTTATCATGCTAAGAGGAGCAGGAAAAAGCAAAAAATTTCAGAATTGCACCTTGCAATACGGAGAAATTACTGTTTGTGCATTTACAATATTCATTGATTTTTGCCATTGAAAAACGTCCAGAAATGATTGAAGCTACTGACTGAATGAAAGGAGCTGGCATCTCACTCTGTTTGAATCTTCTTTATCATGCTAAGAGGAGCAGGAAAAAGCAAAAAATTTCAGAATTGCACCTTGCAATGCGGAGAAATTACTGTTTGTGCATTTACAATATTCATTGATTTTTGCCATTGAAAAACGTCCAGAAATGATTGAAGCTACTGACTGAATGAAAGGAGCTGGCATCTCACTCTCTTTGAATCTTCTTTATCATGCTAAGAGGAGCAGGAAAAAGCAAAAAATTTCAGAATTGCACCTTGCAATGCGGAGAAATTACTGTTTGTGCATTTACAATATTCATTGATTTTTGCCGTTGAAAAACGTCCAGAAATGATTGAAGCTACTGACTGAATGAAAGGAGCTGGCATCTCACTCTCTTTGAATCTTCTTTATCATGCTAAGAGGAGCAGGAAAAAGCAAAAAATTTCAGAATTGCACCTTGCAATGCGGAGAAATTACTGTTTGTGCATTTACAATATTCATTGATTTTTGCCATTGAAAAACATCCAGAAATGATTGAAGCTACTGACTGAATGAAAGGAGCTAGCATCTCACTCTCTTTGAATCTTCTTTATCATGCTAAGAGGAGCAGGAAAAAGCAAAAAATTTCAGAATTGCACCTTGCAATGCGGAGAAATTACTGTTTGTGCATTTACAATATTCATTGATTTTTGCCATTGTTAAACATCATGTTATTCATATACCAGAAATGATTGAAGCTACTGACTGAATGAAAGGAGCTGGCATCTCTCTCTCTTTGAATCTTCTTTATCATGCTAAGAGGAGCAGGAAAAAGCAAAAAATTTCAGAATTGCACCTTGCAATGCGGAGAAATTACTGTTTGTGCATTTACAATATTCATTGATTTTTGCCATTGAAAAACGTCCAGAAATGTTTGAAGCTACTGACTGAATGAAAGGAGCTGGCATCTCACTCTCTTTGAATCTTCTTTATCATGCTAAGAGGAGCAGGAAAAAGCAAAAAATTTCAGAATTGCACCTTGCAATGCGGAGAAATTACTGTTTGTGCATTTACAATATTCATTGATTTTTGCCATTGAAAAACGTCCAGAAATGATTGAAGCTACTGACTGAATGAAAGGAGCTGGCATCTCACTCTCTTTGAATCTTCTTTATCATGCTAAGAGGAGCAGGAAAATGCAAAAAATTTCAGAATTGCTCCTTGCAATGCGGAGAAATTACTGTTTGTGCATTTACAATATTCATTGATTTTTGCCATTGAAAAACATCATGTTATTCATATACCAGAAATGTTTGAAGCTACTGACTGAATGAAAGGAGCTGGCATGTCACTCTCTTTGAATCTTCTTTATCATGCTAAAAGGAGCAGGAAAAAGCAAAAAATTTCAGAATTGCACCTTGCAATGCGGAGAATTTACTGTTTGTGCATTTACAATATTCATTGATTTTTGCCATTGAAAAACGTCCAGAAATGATTGAAGCTACTGACTGAATGAAAGGAGCTGGCATCTCACTCTCTTTGAATCTTCTTTATCATGCTAAGAGGAGCAGGAAAAAGCAAAAAATTTCAGAATTGCACCTTGCAATGCGGAGAAATTACTGTTTGTGCATTTACAATATTCATTGATTTTTGCCATTGAAAAACATCATGTTATTCATATACCAGAAATGATTGAAGCTACTGACTGAATGAAAGGAGCTGGCATCTCACTCTCTTTGAATCTTCTTTATCATGCTAAGAGGAGCAGGAAAAAGCAAAAAATTTCAGAATTGCACCTTGCAATGCGGAGAAATTACTGTTTGTGCATTTACAATATTCATTGATTTTTGCCATTGAAAAACGTCCAGAAATGATTGAAGCTACTGACTGAATGAAAGGAGCTGGCATCTCACTCTCTTTGAATCTTCTTTATCATGCTAAGAGGAGCAGGAAAAAGCAAAAAATTTCAGAATTGCACCTTGCAATGCGGAGAAATTACTGTTTGTGCATTTACAATATTCATTGATTTTTGCCATTGAAAAACATCATGTTATTCATATACCAGAAATGATTGAAGCTACTGACTGAATGAAAGGAGCTGGCATCTCACTCTCTTTGAATCTTCTTTATCATGCTAAGAGGAGCAGGAAAAAGCAAAAAATTTCAGAATTGCACCTTGCAATGCGGAGAAATTACTGTTTGTGCATTTACAATATTCATTGATTTTTGCCATTGAAAAACATCATGTTATTCATATACCAGAAATGATTGAAGCTACTGACTGAATGAAAGGAGCTGGCATCTCACTCTCTTTGAATCTTCTTTATCATGCTAAGAGGAGCAGGAAAAAGCAAAAAATTTCAGAATTGCACCTTGCAATGCGGAGAAATTACTGTTTGTGCATTTACAATATTCATTGATTTTTGCCATTGAAAAACGTCCAGAAATGATTGAAGCTACTGACTGAATGAAAGGAGCTGGCATCTCACTCTCTTTGAATCTTCTTTATCATGCTAAGAGGAGCAGGAAAAAGCAAAAAAATTCAGAATTGCACCTTGCAATGCGGAGAAATTACTGTTTGTGCATTTACAATATTCATTGATTTTTGCCATTGAAAAACATCATGTTATTCATATACCAGAAATGATTGAAGCTACTGACTGAATGAAAGGAGCTGGCATCTCACTCTCTTTGAATCTTCTTTTTCATGCTAAGAGGAGCAGGAAAAAGTAAAAAATTTCAGAATTGCACCTTGCAATGCGGAGAAATTACTGTTTGTGCATTTACAATATTCATTGATTTTTGCCATTGAAAAACGTCCAGAAATGATTGAAGCTACTGACTGAATGAAAGGAGCTGGCATCTCAGTCTCTTTGAATCTTCTTTATCATGCTAAGAGGAGCAGGAAAAAGCAAAAAATTTCAGAATTGCACCTTGCAATGCGGAGAAATTACTGCTTGTGCATTTACAATATTCATTGATTTTTGCCATTGAAAAACGTCCAGAAATGATTGAAGCTACTGACTGAATGAAAGGAGCTGGCATCTCACTCTCTTTGAATCTTCTTTATCATGCTAAGAGGAGCAGGAAAAAGCAAAAAATTTCAGAATTGCACCTTGCAATACGGAGAAATTACTGTTTGTGCATTTACAATATTCATTGATTTTTGCCATTGAAAAACGTCCAGAAATGATTGAAGCTACTGACTGAATGAAAGGAGCTGGCATCTCACTCTCTTTGAATCTTCTTTATCATGCTAAGAGGAGCAGGAAAAAGCAAAAAATTTCAGAATTGCACCTTGCAATGCGGAGAAATTACTGTTTGTGCATTTACAATATTCATTGATTTTTGCCATTGAAAAACGTCCAGAAATGATTGAAGCTACTGACTGAATGAAAGGAGCTGGCATCTCACTCTCTTTGAAACTTCTTTATCATGCTAAGCGGAGCAGGAAAAAGCAAAAAATTTCAGAATTGCACCTTGCAATGCGGAGAAATTACTGTTTGTGCATTTACAATATTCATTGATTTTTGCCGTTGAAAAACGTCCAGAAATGATTGAAGCTACTGACTGAATGAAAGGAGCTGGCATCTCACTCTCTTTGAATCTTCTTTATCATGCTAAGAGGAGCAGGAAAAAGCAAAAAATTTCAGAATTGCACCTTGCAATGCGGAGAAATTACTGTTTGTGCATTTACAATATTCATTGATTTTTGCCATTGAAAAACATCCAGAAATGATTGAAGCTACTGACTGAATGAAAGGAGCTGGCATCTCACTCTCTTTGAATCTTCTTTATCATGCTAAGAGGAGCAGGAAAAAGCAAAAAATTTCAGAATTGCACCTTGCAATGCGGAGAAATTACTGTTTGTGCATTTACAATATTCATTGATTTTTGCCATTGTTAAACATCATGTTATTCATATACCAGAAATGATTGAAGCTACTGACTGAATGAAAGGAGCTGGCATCTCACTCTCTTTGAATCTTCTTTATCATGCTAAGAGGAGCAGGAAAAAGCAAAAAATTTCAGAATTGCACCTTGCAATGCGGAGAAATTACTGTTTGTGCATTTACAATATTCATTGATTTTTGCCATTGAAAAACGTCCAGAAATGTTTGAAGCTACTGACTGAATGAAAGGAGCTGGCATCTCACTCTCTTTGAATCTTCTTTATCATGCTAAGAGGAGCAGGAAAAAGCAAAAAATTTCAGAATTGCACCTTGCAATGCGGAGAAATTACTGTTTGTGCATTTACAATATTCATTGATTTTTGCCATTGAAAAACATCATGTTATTCATATACCAGAAATGATTGAAGCTACTGACTGAATGAAAGGAGCTGGCATCTCACTCTCTTTGAATCTTCTTTATCATGCTAAGAGGAGCAGGAAAAAGCAAAAAATTTCAGAATTGCACCTTGCAATGCGGAGAAATTACTGTTTGTGCATTTACAATATTCATTGATTTTTGCCATTGAAAAACGTCCAGAAATGATTGAAGCTACTGACTGAATGAAAGGAGCTGGCATCTCTCTCTTTGAATCTTCTTTATCATGCTAAGAGGAGCAGGAAAAAGCAAAAAATTTCAGAATTGCACCTTGCAATGCGGAGAAATTACTGTTTGTGCATTTACAATATTCATTGATTTTTGCCATTGAAAAACATCATGTTATTCATATACCAGAAATGATTGAAGCTACTGACTGAATGAAAGGAGCTGGCATCTCACTCTCTTTGAATCTTCTTTATCATGCTAAGAGGAGCAGGAAAAAGCAAAAAATTTCAGAATTGCACCTTGCAATGCGGAGAAATTACTGTTTGTGCATTTACAATATTCATTGATTTTTGCCATTGAAAAACGTCCAGAAATGATTGAAGCTACTGACTGAATGAAAGGAGCTGGCATCTCACTCTCTTTGAATCTTCTTTATCATGCTAAGAGGAGCAGGAAAAAGCAAAAAATTTCAGAATTGCACCTTGCAATGCGTAGAAATTACTGTTTGTGCATTTACAATATTCATTGATTTTTGCCATTGAAAAACATCATGTTATTCATATACCAGAAATGATTGAAGCTACTGACTGAATGAAAGGAGCTGGCATCTCACTCTCTTTGAATCTTCTTTTTCATGCTAAGAGGAGCAGGAAAAAGTAAAAAATTTCAGAATTGCACCTTGCAATGCGGAGAAATTACTGTTTGTGCATTTACAATATTCATTGATTTTTGCCATTGAAAAACGTCCAGAAATGATTGAAGCTACTGACTGAATGAAAGGAGCTGGCATCTCAGTCTCTTTGAATCTTCTTTATCATGCTAAGAGGAGCAGGAAAAAGCAAAAAATTTCAGAATTGCACCTTGCAATGCGGAGAAATTACTGCTTGTGCATTTACAATATTCATTGATTTTTGCCATTGAAAAACGTCCAGAAATGATTGAAGCTACTGACTGAATGAAAGGAGCTGGCATCTCACTCTCTTTGAATCTTCTTTATCATGCTAAGAGGAGCAGGAAAAAGCAAAAAATTTCAGAATTGCACCTTGCAATACGGAGAAATTACTGTTTGTGCATTTACAATATTCATTGATTTTTGCCATTGAAAAACGTCCAGAAATGATTGAAGCTACTGACTGAATGAAAGGAGCTGGCATCTCACTCTGTTTGAATCTTCTTTATCATGCTAAGAGGAGCAGGAAAAAGCAAAAAATTTCAGAATTGCACCTTGCAATGCGGAGAAATTACTGTTTGTGCATTTACAATATTCATTGATTTTTGCCATTGAAAAACGTCCAGAAATGATTGAAGCTACTGACTGAATGAAAGGAGCTGGCATCTCACTCTCTTTGAATCTTCTTTATCATGCTAAGAGGAGCAGGAAAAAGCAAAAAATTTCAGAATTGCACCTTGCAATGCGGAGAAATTACTGTTTGTGCATTTACAATATTCATTGATTTTTGCCGTTGAAAAACGTCCAGAAATGATTGAAGCTACTGACTGAATGAAAGGAGCTGGCATCTCACTCTCTTTGAATCTTCTTTATCATGCTAAGAGGAGCAGGAAAAAGCAAAAAATTTCAGAATTGCACCTTGCAATGCGGAGAAATTACTGTTTGTGCATTTACAATATTCATTGATTTTTGCCATTGAAAAACATCCAGAAATGATTGAAGCTACTGACTGAATGAAAGGAGCTAGCATCTCACTCTCTTTGAATCTTCTTTATCATGCTAAGAGGAGCAGGAAAAAGCAAAAAATTTCAGAATTGCACCTTGCAATGCGGAGAAATTACTGTTTGTGCATTTACAATATTCATTGATTTTTGCCATTGTTAAACATCATGTTATTCATATACCAGAAATGATTGAAGCTACTGACTGAATGAAAGGAGCTGGCATCTCACTCTCTTTGAATCTTCTTTATCATGCTAAGAGGAGCAGGAAAAAGCAAAAAATTTCAGAATTGCACCTTGCAATGCGGAGAAATTACTGTTTGTGCATTTACAATATTCATTGATTTTTGCCATTGAAAAACGTCCAGAAATGTTTGAAGCTACTGACTGAATGAAAGGAGCTGGCATCTCACTCTCTTTGAATCTTCTTTATCATGCTAAGAGGAGCAGGAAAAAGCAAAAAATTTCAGAATTGCACCTTGCAATGCGGAGAAATTACTGTTTGTGCATTTACAATATTCATTGATTTTTGCCATTGAAAAACGTCCAGAAATGATTGAAGCTACTGACTGAATGAAAGGAGCTGGCATCTCACTCTCTTTGAATCTTCTTTATCATGCTAAGAGGAGCAGGAAAATGCAAAAAATTTCAGAATTGCTCCTTGCAATGCGGAGAAATTACTGTTTGTGCATTTACAATATTCATTGATTTTTGCCATTGAAAAACATCATGTTATTCATATACCAGAAATGTTTGAAGCTACTGACTGAATGAAAGGAGCTGGCATGTCACTCTCTTTGAATCTTCTTTATCATGCTAAAAGGAGCAGGAAAAAGCAAAAAATTTCAGAATTGCACCTTGCAATGCGGAGAATTTACTGTTTGTGCATTTACAATATTCATTGATTTTTGCCATTGAAAAACGTCCAGAAATGATTGAAGCTACTGACTGAATGAAAGGAGCTGGCATCTCACTCTCTTTGAATCTTCTTTATCATGCTAAGAGGAGCAGGAAAAAGCAAAAAATTTCAGAATTGCACCTTGCAATGCGGAGAAATTACTGTTTGTGCATTTACAATATTCATTGATTTTTGCCATTGAAAAACATCATGTTATTCATATACCAGAAATGATTGAAGCTACTGACTGAATGAAAGGAGCTGGCATCTCACTCTCTTTGAATCTTCTTTATCATGCTAAGAGGAGCAGGAAAAAGCAAAAAATTTCAGAATTGCACCTTGCAATGCGGAGAAATTACTGTTTGTGCATTTACAATATTCATTGATTTTTGCCATTGAAAAACGTCCAGAAATGATTGAAGCTACTGACTGAATGAAAGGAGCTGGCATCTCACTCTCTTTGAATCTTCTTTATCATGCTAAGAGGAGCAGGAAAAAGCAAAAAATTTCAGAATTGCACCTTGCAATGCGGAGAAATTACTGTTTGTGCATTTACAATATTCATTGATTTTTGCCATTGAAAAACATCATGTTATTCATATACCAGAAATGATTGAAGCTACTGACTGAATGAAAGGAGCTGGCATCTCACTCTCTTTGAATCTTCTTTATCATGCTAAGAGGAGCAGGAAAAAGCAAAAAATTTCAGAATTGCACCTTGCAATGCGGAGAAATTACTGTTTGTGCATTTACAATATTCATTGATTTTTGCCATTGAAAAACATCATGTTATTCATATACCAGAAATGATTGAAGCTACTGACTGAATGAAAGGAGCTGGCATCTCACTCTCTTTGAATCTTCTTTATCATGCTAAGAGGAGCAGGAAAAAGCAAAAAATTTCAGAATTGCACCTTGCAATGCGGAGAAATTACTGTTTGTGCATTTACAATATTCATTGATTTTTGCCATTGAAAAACGTCCAGAAATGATTGAAGCTACTGACTGAATGAAAGGAGCTGGCATCTCACTCTCTTTGAATCTTCTTTATCATGCTAAGAGGAGCAGGAAAAAGCAAAAAAATTCAGAATTGCACCTTGCAATGCGGAGAAATTACTGTTTGTGCATTTACAATATTCATTGATTTTTGCCATTGAAAAACATCATGTTATTCATATACCAGAAATGATTGAAGCTACTGACTGAATGAAAGGAGCTGGCATCTCACTCTCTTTGAATCTTCTTTTTCATGCTAAGAGGAGCAGGAAAAAGTAAAAAATTTCAGAATTGCACCTTGCAATGCGGAGAAATTACTGTTTGTGCATTTACAATATTCATTGATTTTTGCCATTGAAAAACGTCCAGAAATGATTGAAGCTACTGACTGAATGAAAGGAGCTGGCATCTCAGTCTCTTTGAATCTTCTTTATCATGCTAAGAGGAGCAGGAAAAAGCAAAAAATTTCAGAATTGCACCTTGCAATGCGGAGAAATTACTGCTTGTGCATTTACAATATTCATTGATTTTTGCCATTGAAAAACGTCCAGAAATGATTGAAGCTACTGACTGAATGAAAGGAGCTGGCATCTCACTCTCTTTGAATCTTCTTTATCATGCTAAGAGGAGCAGGAAAAAGCAAAAAATTTCAGAATTGCACCTTGCAATACGGAGAAATTACTGTTTGTGCATTTACAATATTCATTGATTTTTGCCATTGAAAAACGTCCAGAAATGATTGAAGCTACTGACTGAATGAAAGGAGCTGGCATCTCACTCTCTTTGAATCTTCTTTATCATGCTAAGAGGAGCAGGAAAAAGCAAAAAATTTCAGAATTGCACCTTGCAATGCGGAGAAATTACTGTTTGTGCATTTACAATATTCATTGATTTTTGCCATTGAAAAACGTCCAGAAATGATTGAAGCTACTGACTGAATGAAAGGAGCTGGCATCTCACTCTCTTTGAAACTTCTTTATCATGCTAAGCGGAGCAGGAAAAAGCAAAAAATTTCAGAATTGCACCTTGCAATGCGGAGAAATTACTGTTTGTGCATTTACAATATTCATTGATTTTTGCCGTTGAAAAACGTCCAGAAATGATTGAAGCTACTGACTGAATGAAAGGAGCTGGCATCTCACTCTCTTTGAATCTTCTTTATCATGCTAAGAGGAGCAGGAAAAAGCAAAAAATTTCAGAATTGCACCTTGCAATGCGGAGAAATTACTGTTTGTGCATTTACAATATTCATTGATTTTTGCCATTGAAAAACATCCAGAAATGATTGAAGCTACTGACTGAATGAAAGGAGCTGGCATCTCACTCTCTTTGAATCTTCTTTATCATGCTAAGAGGAGCAGGAAAAAGCAAAAAATTTCAGAATTGCACCTTGCAATGCGGAGAAATTACTGTTTGTGCATTTACAATATTCATTGATTTTTGCCATTGTTAAACATCATGTTATTCATATACCAGAAATGATTGAAGCTACTGACTGAATGAAAGGAGCTGGCATCTCACTCTCTTTGAATCTTCTTTATCATGCTAAGAGGAGCAGGAAAAAGCAAAAAATTTCAGAATTGCACCTTGCAATGCGGAGAAATTACTGTTTGTGCATTTACAATATTCATTGATTTTTGCCATTGAAAAACGTCCAGAAATGTTTGAAGCTACTGACTGAATGAAAGGAGCTGGCATCTCACTCTCTTTGAATCTTCTTTATCATGCTAAGAGGAGCAGGAAAAAGCAAAAAATTTCAGAATTGCACCTTGCAATGCGGAGAAATTACTGTTTGTGCATTTACAATATTCATTGATTTTTGCCATTGAAAAACATCATGTTATTCATATACCAGAAATGATTGAAGCTACTGACTGAATGAAAGGAGCTGGCATCTCACTCTCTTTGAATCTTCTTTATCATGCTAAGAGGAGCAGGAAAAAGCAAAAAATTTCAGAATTGCACCTTGCAATGCGGAGAAATTACTGTTTGTGCATTTACAATATTCATTGATTTTTGCCATTGAAAAACGTCCAGAAATGATTGAAGCTACTGACTGAATGAAAGGAGCTGGCATCTCTCTCTTTGAATCTTCTTTATCATGCTAAGAGGAGCAGGAAAAAGCAAAAAATTTCAGAATTGCACCTTGCAATGCGGAGAAATTACTGTTTGTGCATTTACAATATTCATTGATTTTTGCCATTGAAAAACATCATGTTATTCATATACCAGAAATGATTGAAGCTACTGACTGAATGAAAGGAGCTGGCATCTCACTCTCTTTGAATCTTCTTTTTCATGCTAAGAGGAGCAGGAAAAAGTAAAAAATTTCAGAATTGCACCTTGCAATGCGGAGAAATTACTGTTTGTGCATTTACAATATTCATTGATTTTTGCCATTGAAAAACGTCCAGAAATGATTGAAGCTACTGACTGAATGAAAGGAGCTGGCATCTCAGTCTCTTTGAATCTTCTTTATCATGCTAAGAGGAGCAGGAAAAAGCAAAAAATTTCAGAATTGCACCTTGCAATGCGGAGAAATTACTGCTTGTGCATTTACAATATTCATTGATTTTTGCCATTGAAAAACGTCCAGAAATGATTGAAGCTACTGACTGAATGAAAGGAGCTGGCATCTCACTCTCTTTGAATCTTCTTTATCATGCTAAGAGGAGCAGGAAAAAGCAAAAAATTTCAGAATTGCACCTTGCAATACGGAGAAATTACTGTTTGTGCATTTACAATATTCATTGATTTTTGCCATTGAAAAACGTCCAGAAATGATTGAAGCTACTGACTGAATGAAAGGAGCTGGCATCTCACTCTGTTTGAATCTTCTTTATCATGCTAAGAGGAGCAGGAAAAAGCAAAAAATTTCAGAATTGCACCTTGCAATGCGGAGAAATTACTGTTTGTGCATTTACAATATTCATTGATTTTTGCCATTGAAAAACGTCCAGAAATGATTGAAGCTACTGACTGAATGAAAGGAGCTGGCATCTCACTCTCTTTGAATCTTCTTTATCATGCTAAGAGGAGCAGGAAAAAGCAAAAAATTTCAGAATTGCACCTTGCAATGCGGAGAAATTACTGTTTGTGCATTTACAATATTCATTGATTTTTGCCGTTGAAAAACGTCCAGAAATGATTGAAGCTACTGACTGAATGAAAGGAGCTGGCATCTCACTCTCTTTGAATCTTCTTTATCATGCTAAGAGGAGCAGGAAAAAGCAAAAAATTTCAGAATTGCACCTTGCAATGCGGAGAAATTACTGTTTGTGCATTTACAATATTCATTGATTTTTGCCATTGAAAAACATCCAGAAATGATTGAAGCTACTGACTGAATGAAAGGAGCTGGCATCTCACTCTCTTTGAATCTTCTTTATCATGCTAAGAGGAGCAGGAAAAAGGAAAAAATTTCAGAATTGCACCTTGCAATGCGGAGAAATTACTGTTTGTGCATTTACAATATTCATTGATTTTTGCCATTGTTAAACATCATGTTATTCATATACCAGAAATGATTGAAGCTACTGACTGAATGAAAGGAGCTGGCATCTCACTCTCTTTGAATCTTCTTTATCATGCTAAGAGGAGCAGGAAAAAGCAAAAAATTTCAGAATTGCACCTTGCAATGCGGAGAAATTACTGTTTGTGCATTTACAATATTCATTGATTTTTGCCATTGAAAAACGTCCAGAAATGTTTGAAGCTACTGACTGAATGAAAGGAGCTGGCATCTCACTCTTTGAATCTTCTTTATCATGCTAAGAGGAGCAGGAAAAAGCAAAAAATTTCAGAATTGCACCTTGCAATGCGGAGAAATTACTGTTTGTGCATTTACAATATTCATTGATTTTTGCCATTGAAAAATGTCCAGAAATGATTGAAGCTACTGACTGAATGAAAGGAGCTGGCATCTCACTCTCTTTGAATCTTCTTTATCATGCTAAGAGGAGCAGGAAAATGCAAAAAATTTCAGAATTGCTCCTTGCAATGCGGAGAAATTACTGTTTGTGCATTTACAATATTCATTGATTTTTGCCATTGAAAAACATCATGTTATTCATATACCAGAAATGTTTGAAGCTACTGACTGAATGAAAGGAGCTGGCATGTCACTCTCTTTGAATCTTCTTTATCATGCTAAAAGGAGCAGGAAAAAGCAAAAAATTTCAGAATTGCACCTTGCAATGCGGAGAAATTACTGTTTGTGCATTTACAATATTCATTGATTTTTGCCATTGAAAAACGTCCAGAAATGATTGAAGCTACTGACTGAATGAAAGGAGCTGGCATCTCACTCTCTTTGAATCTTCTTTATCATGCTAAGAGGAGCAGGAAAAAGCAAAAAATTTCAGAATTGCACCTTGCAATGCGGAGAAATTACTGTTTGTGCATTTACAATATTCATTGATTTTTGCCATTGAAAAACATCATGTTATTCATATACCAGAAATGATTGAAGCTACTGACTGAATGAAAGGAGCTGGCATCTCACTCTCTTTGAATCTTCTTTATCATGCTAAGAGGAGCAGGAAAAAGCAAAAAATTTCAGAATTGCACCTTGCAATGCGGAGAAATTACTGTTTGTGCATTTACAATATTCATTGATTTTTGCCATTGAAAAACGTCCAGAAATGATTGAAGCTACTGACTGAATGAAAGGAGCTGGCATCTCACTCTCTTTGAATCTTCTTTATCATGCTAAGAGGAGCAGGAAAAAGCAAAAAATTTCAGAATTGCACCTTGCAATGTGGAGAAATTACTGTTTGTGCATTTACAATATTCATTGATTTTTGCCATTGAAAAACATCATGTTATTCATATACCAGAAATGTTTGAAGCTACTGACTGAATGAAAGGAGCTGGCATCTCACTCTCTTTGAATCTTCTTTATCATGCTAAAAGGAGCAGGAAAAAGCAAAAAATTTCAGAATTGCACCTTGCAATGCGGAGAAATTACTGTTTGTGCATTTACAATATTCATTGATTTTTGCCATTGAAAAACGTCCAGAAATGATTGAAGCTACTGACTGAATGAAAGGAGCTGGCATCTCACTCTCTTTGAATCTTCTTTATCATGCTAAGAGGAGCAGGAAAAGGCAAAAAATTTCAGAATTGCACCTTGCAATGCGGAGAAATTACTGTTTGTGCATTTACAATATTCATTGATTTTTGCCATTGAAAAACATCATGTTATTCATATACCAGAAATGTTTGAAGCTACTGACTGAATGAAAGGAGCTGGCATCTCACTCTCTTTGAATCTTCTTTATCATGCTAAGAGGAGCAGGAAAAAGCAAAAAATTTCAGAATTGCACCTTGCAATGCGAATAAATTACTGTTTGTGCATTTACAATATTCATTGATTTTTGCCATTGAAAAACATCATGTTATTCATATACCAGAAATGATTGAAGGTACTGACTGAATGAAAGGAGCTGGCATCTCACTCTCTTTGAATCTTCTTTATCATGCTAAGAGGAGCAGGAAAAAGCAAAAAATTTCAGAATTGCACCTTGCAATGCGGAGAAATTACTGTTTGTGCATTTACAATATTCATTGATTTTTGCCATTGAAAAACGTCCAGAAATGATTGAAGCTACTGACTGAATGAAAGGAGCTGGCATCTCACTCTCTTTGAATCTTCTTTATCATGCTAAGAGGAGCAGGAAAAAGCAAAAAATTTCAGAATTGCACCTTGCAATGCGGAGAAATTACTGTTTGTGCATTTACAATATTCATTGATTTTTGCCATTGAAAAACATCATGTTATTCATATACCAGAAATGATTGAAGCTACTGACTGAATGAAAGGAGCTGGCATCTCACTCTCTTTGAATCTTCTTTATCATGCTAAGAGGAGCAGGAAAAAGCAAAAAATTTCAGAATTGCACCTTGCAATGCGGAGAAATTACTGTTTGTGCATTTACAATATTCATTGATTTTTGCCATTGAAAAACATCATGTTATTCATATACCAGAAATGATTGAAGCTACTGACTGAATGAAAGGAGCTGGCATCTCACTCTCTTTGAATCTTCTTTATCATGCTAAGAGGAGCAGGAAAAAGCAAAAAATTTCAGAATTGCACCTTGCAATGCGGAGAAATTACTGTTTGTGCATTTACAATATTCATTGATTTTTGCCATTGAAAAACGTCCAGAAATGATTGAAGCTACTGACTGAATGAAAGGAGCTGGCATCTCACTCTCTTTGAATCTTCTTTATCATGCTAAGAGGAGCAGGAAAAAGCAAAAAAATTCAGAATTGCACCTTGCAATGCGGAGAAATTACTGTTTGTGCATTTACAATATTCATTGATTTTTGCCATTGAAAAACATCATGTTATTCATATACCAGAAATGATTGAAGCTACTGACTGAATGAAAGGAGCTGGCATCTCACTCTCTTTGAATCTTCTTTTTCATGCTAAGAGGAGCAGGAAAAAGTAAAAAATTTCAGAATTGCACCTTGCAATGCGGAGAAATTACTGTTTGTGCATTTACAATATTCATTGATTTTTGCCATTGAAAAACGTCCAGAAATGATTGAAGCTACTGACTGAATGAAAGGAGCTGGCATCTCAGTCTCTTTGAATCTTCTTTATCATGCTAAGAGGAGCAGGAAAAAGCAAAAAATTTCAGAATTGCACCTTGCAATGCGGAGAAATTACTGCTTGTGCATTTACAATATTCATTGATTTTTGCCATTGAAAAACGTCCAGAAATGATTGAAGCTACTGACTGAATGAAAGGAGCTGGCATCTCACTCTCTTTGAATCTTCTTTATCATGCTAAGAGGAGCAGGAAAAAGCAAAAAATTTCAGAATTGCACCTTGCAATACGGAGAAATTACTGTTTGTGCATTTACAATATTCATTGATTTTTGCCATTGAAAAACGTCCAGAAATGATTGAAGCTACTGACTGAATGAAAGGAGCTGGCATCTCACTCTCTTTGAATCTTCTTTATCATGCTAAGAGGAGCAGGAAAAAGCAAAAAATTTCAGAATTGCACCTTGCAATGCGGAGAAATTACTGTTTGTGCATTTACAATATTCATTGATTTTTGCCATTGAAAAACGTCCAGAAATGATTGAAGCTACTGACTGAATGAAAGGAGCTGGCATCTCACTCTCTTTGAAACTTCTTTATCATGCTAAGCGGAGCAGGAAAAAGCAAAAAATTTCAGAATTGCACCTTGCAATGCGGAGAAATTACTGTTTGTGCATTTACAATATTCATTGATTTTTGCCGTTGAAAAACGTCCAGAAATGATTGAAGCTACTGACTGAATGAAAGGAGCTGGCATCTCACTCTCTTTGAATCTTCTTTATCATGCTAAGAGGAGCAGGAAAAAGCAAAAAATTTCAGAATTGCACCTTGCAATGCGGAGAAATTACTGTTTGTGCATTTACAATATTCATTGATTTTTGCCATTGAAAAACATCCAGAAATGATTGAAGCTACTGACTGAATGAAAGGAGCTGGCATCTCACTCTCTTTGAATCTTCTTTATCATGCTAAGAGGAGCAGGAAAAAGCAAAAAATTTCAGAATTGCACCTTGCAATGCGGAGAAATTACTGTTTGTGCATTTACAATATTCATTGATTTTTGCCATTGTTAAACATCATGTTATTCATATACCAGAAATGATTGAAGCTACTGACTGAATGAAAGGAGCTGGCATCTCACTCTCTTTGAATCTTCTTTATCATGCTAAGAGGAGCAGGAAAAAGCAAAAAATTTCAGAATTGCACCTTGCAATGCGGAGAAATTACTGTTTGTGCATTTACAATATTCATTGATTTTTGCCATTGAAAAACGTCCAGAAATGTTTGAAGCTACTGACTGAATGAAAGGAGCTGGCATCTCACTCTCTTTGAATCTTCTTTATCATGCTAAGAGGAGCAGGAAAAAGCAAAAAATTTCAGAATTGCACCTTGCAATGCGGAGAAATTACTGTTTGTGCATTTACAATATTCATTGATTTTTGCCATTGAAAAACATCATGTTATTCATATACCAGAAATGATTGAAGCTACTGACTGAATGAAAGGAGCTGGCATCTCACTCTCTTTGAATCTTCTTTATCATGCTAAGAGGAGCAGGAAAAAGCAAAAAATTTCAGAATTGCACCTTGCAATGCGGAGAAATTACTGTTTGTGCATTTACAATATTCATTGATTTTTGCCATTGAAAAACGTCCAGAAATGATTGAAGCTACTGACTGAATGAAAGGAGCTGGCATCTCTCTCTTTGAATCTTCTTTATCATGCTAAGAGGAGCAGGAAAAAGCAAAAAATTTCAGAATTGCACCTTGCAATGCGGAGAAATTACTGTTTGTGCATTTACAATATTCATTGATTTTTGCCATTGAAAAACATCATGTTATTCATATACCAGAAATGATTGAAGCTACTGACTGAATGAAAGGAGCTGGCATCTCACTCTCTTTGAATCTTCTTTTTCATGCTAAGAGGAGCAGGAAAAAGTAAAAAATTTCAGAATTGCACCTTGCAATGCGGAGAAATTACTGTTTGTGCATTTACAATATTCATTGATTTTTGCCATTGAAAAACGTCCAGAAATGATTGAAGCTACTGACTGAATGAAAGGAGCTGGCATCTCAGTCTCTTTGAATCTTCTTTATCATGCTAAGAGGAGCAGGAAAAAGCAAAAAATTTCAGAATTGCACCTTGCAATGCGGAGAAATTACTGCTTGTGCATTTACAATATTCATTGATTTTTGCCATTGAAAAACGTCCAGAAATGATTGAAGCTACTGACTGAATGAAAGGAGCTGGCATCTCACTCTCTTTGAATCTTCTTTATCATGCTAAGAGGAGCAGGAAAAAGCAAAAAATTTCAGAATTGCACCTTGCAATACGGAGAAATTACTGTTTGTGCATTTACAATATTCATTGATTTTTGCCATTGAAAAACGTCCAGAAATGATTGAAGCTACTGACTGAATGAAAGGAGCTGGCATCTCACTCTGTTTGAATCTTCTTTATCATGCTAAGAGGAGCAGGAAAAAGCAAAAAATTTCAGAATTGCACCTTGCAATGCGGAGAAATTACTGTTTGTGCATTTACAATATTCATTGATTTTTGCCATTGAAAAACGTCCAGAAATGATTGAAGCTACTGACTGAATGAAAGGAGCTGGCATCTCACTCTCTTTGAATCTTCTTTATCATGCTAAGAGGAGCAGGAAAAAGCAAAAAATTTCAGAATTGCACCTTGCAATGCGGAGAAATTACTGTTTGTGCATTTACAATATTCATTGATTTTTGCCGTTGAAAAACGTCCAGAAATGATTGAAGCTACTGACTGAATGAAAGGAGCTGGCATCTCACTCTCTTTGAATCTTCTTTATCATGCTAAGAGGAGCAGGAAAAAGCAAAAAATTTCAGAATTGCACCTTGCAATGCGGAGAAATTACTGTTTGTGCATTTACAATATTCATTGATTTTTGCCATTGAAAAACATCCAGAAATGATTGAAGCTACTGACTGAATGAAAGGAGCTGGCATCTCACTCTCTTTGAATCTTCTTTATCATGCTAAGAGGAGCAGGAAAAAGCAAAAAATTTCAGAATTGCACCTTGCAATGCGGAGAAATTACTGTTTGTGCATTTACAATATTCATTGATTTTTGCCATTGTTAAACATCATGTTATTCATATACCAGAAATGATTGAAGCTACTGACTGAATGAAAGGAGCTGGCATCTCACTCTCTTTGAATCTTCTTTATCATGCTAAGAGGAGCAGGAAAAAGCAAAAAATTTCAGAATTGCACCTTGCAATGCGGAGAAATTACTGTTTGTGCATTTACAATATTCATTGATTTTTGCCATTGAAAAACGTCCAGAAATGTTTGAAGCTACTGACTGAATGAAAGGAGCTGGCATCTCACTCTTTGAATCTTCTTTATCATGCTAAGAGGAGCAGGAAAAAGCAAAAAATTTCAGAATTGCACCTTGCAATGCGGAGAAATTACTGTTTGTGCATTTACAATATTCATTGATTTTTGCCATTGAAAAATGTCCAGAAATGATTGAAGCTACTGACTGAATGAAAGGAGCTGGCATCTCACTCTCTTTGAATCTTCTTTATCATGCTAAGAGGAGCAGGAAAATGCAAAAAATTTCAGAATTGCTCCTTGCAATGCGGAGAAATTACTGTTTGTGCATTTACAATATTCATTGATTTTTGCCATTGAAAAACATCATGTTATTCATATACCAGAAATGTTTGAAGCTACTGACTGAATGAAAGGAGCTGGCATGTCACTCTCTTTGAATCTTCTTTATCATGCTAAAAGGAGCAGGAAAAAGCAAAAAATTTCAGAATTGCACCTTGCAATGCGGAGAAATTACTGTTTGTGCATTTACAATATTCATTGATTTTTGCCATTGAAAAACGTCCAGAAATGATTGAAGCTACTGACTGAATGAAAGGAGCTGGCATCTCACTCTCTTTGAATCTTCTTTATCATGCTAAGAGGAGCAGGAAAAAGCAAAAAATTTCAGAATTGCACCTTGCAATGCGGAGAAATTACTGTTTGTGCATTTACAATATTCATTGATTTTTGCCATTGAAAAACATCATGTTATTCATATACCAGAAATGATTGAAGCTACTGACTGAATGAAAGGAGCTGGCATCTCACTCTCTTTGAATCTTCTTTATCATGCTAAGAGGAGCAGGAAAAAGCAAAAAATTTCAGAATTGCACCTTGCAATGCGGAGAAATTACTGTTTGTGCATTTACAATATTCATTGATTTTTGCCATTGAAAAACGTCCAGAAATGATTGAAGCTACTGACTGAATGAAAGGAGCTGGCATCTCACTCTCTTTGAATCTTCTTTATCATGCTAAGAGGAGCAGGAAAAAGCAAAAAATTTCAGAATTGCACCTTGCAATGCGGAGAAATTACTGTTTGTGCATTTACAATATTCATTGATTTTTGCCATTGAAAAACATCATGTTATTCATATACCAGAAATGTTTGAAGCTACTGACTGAATGAAAGGAGCTGGCATCTCACTCTCTTTGAATCTTCTTTATCATGCTAAAAGGAGCAGGAAAAAGCAAAAAATTTCAGAATTGCACCTTGCAATGCGGAGAAATTACTGTTTGTGCATTTACAATATTCATTGATTTTTGCCATTGAAAAACGTCCAGAAATGATTGAAGCTACTGACTGAATGAAAGGAGCTGGCATCTCACTCTCTTTGAATCTTCTTTATCATGCTAAGAGGAGCAGGAAAAGGCAAAAAATTTCAGAATTGCACCTTGCAATGCGGAGAAATTACTGTTTGTGCATTTACAATATTCATTGATTTTTGCCATTGAAAAACATCATGTTATTCATATACCAGAAATGTTTGAAGCTACTGACTGAATGAAAGGAGCTGGCATCTCACTCTCTTTGAATCTTCTTTATCATGCGAAGAGGAGCAGGAAAAAGCAAAAAATTTCAGAATTGCACCTTGCAATGCGAATAAATTACTGTTTGTGCATTTACAATATTCATTGATTTTTGCCATTGAAAAACATCATGTTATTCATATACCAGAAATGATTGAAGGTACTGACTGAATGAAAGGAGCTGGCATCTCACTCTCTTTGAATCTTCTTTATCATGCTAAGAGGAGCAGGAAAAAGCAAAAAATTTCAGAATTGCACCTTGCAATGCGGAGAAATTACTGTTTGTGCATTTACAATATTCATTGATTTTTGCCATTGAAAAACATCATGTTATTCATATACCAGAAATGATTGAAGCTACTGACTGAATGAAAGGAGCTGGCATCTCACTCTCTTTGAATCTTCTTTATCATGCTAAGAGGAGCAGGAAAAAGCAAAAAATTTCAGAATTGCACCTCGCAATGCGGAGAAATTACTGTTTGTGCATTTACAATATTCATTGATTTTTGCCATTGAAAAACGTCCAGAAATGATTGAAGCTACTGACTGAATGAAAGGAGCTGGCATCTCACTCTCTTTGAATCTTCTTTATCATGCTAAGAGGAGCAGGAAAAAGCAAAAAATTTCAGAATTGCCCCTTGCAATGCGGAGAAATTGCTGTTTGTGCATTTACAAAATTCATTGATTTTTGCCATTGAAAAACATCATGTTATTCATATACCAGAAATGTTTGAAGCTACTGACTGAATGAAAGGAGCTGGCATCTCACTCTCTTTGAATCTTCTTTATCATGCTAAGAGGAGCAGGAAAAAGCAAAAAATTTCAGAATTGCACCTTGCAATGCGGAGAAATTACTGTTTGTGCATTTACAATATTCATTGATTTTTGCCATTGAAAAACGTCCAGAAATGATTGAAGCTACTGACTGAATGAAAGGAGCTGGCATCTCACTCTCTTTGAATCTTCTTTATCATGCTAAGAGGAGCAGGAAAAAGCAAAAAATTTCAGAATTGCACCTTGCAATGCGGAGAAATTACTGTTTGTGCATTTACAATATACATTGATTTTTGCCATTGAAAAACGTCCAGAAATGATTGAAGCTACTGACTGAATGAAAGGAGCTGGCATCTCACTCTCTTTGAATCTTCTTTATCATGCTAAGAGGAGCAGGAAAAAGCAAAACATTTCAGAATTGCACCTTGCAATGCGGAGAAATTACTGTTTGTGCATTTACAATATACATTGATTTTTGCCATTGAAAAACGTCCAGAAATGATTGAAGCTACTGACTGAATGAAAGGAGCTGGCATCTCACTCTCTTTGAATCTTCTTTATCATGCTAAGAGGAGCAGGAAAAAGCAAAAAATTTCAGAATTGCACCTTGCAATGCGGAGAAATTACTGTTTGTGCATTTACAATATTCATTGATTTTTGCCATTGAAAAACGTCCAGAAATGATTGAACCTACCGACTGAATGAAAGGAGCTGGCATCTCACTCTCTTTGAATCTTCTTTATCATGCTAAGAGGAGCAGGAAAAAGCAAAAAATTTCAGAATTGCACCTTGCAATGCGGAGAAATTACTGTTTGTGCATTTACAATATTCATTGATTTTTGCCATTGAAAAACGTCCAGAAATGATTGAAGCTACTGACTGAATGAAAGGAGCTGGCATCTCACTCTCTTTGAATCTTCTTTATCATGCTAAGAGGAGCAGGAAAAAGCAAAAAATTTCAGAATTGCACCTTGCAATGCGGAGAAATTACTGTTTGTGCATTTACAATATTCATTGATTTTTGCCATTGAAAAACATCATGTTATTCATATACCAGAAATGTTTGAAGCTACTGACTGAATGAAAGGAGCTGGCATGTCACTCTCTTTGAATCTTCTTTATCATGCTAAGAGGAGCAGGAAAAAGCAAAAAATTTCAGAATTGCACCTTGCAATGCGGAGAAATTACTGTTTGTGCATTTACAATATTCATTGATTTTTGCCATTGAAAAACGTCCAGAAATGATTGAAGCTACTGACTGAATGAAAGGAGCTGGCATCTCACTCTCTTTGAATCTTCTTTATCATGCTAAGAGGAGCAGGAAAAAGCAAAAAATTTCAGAATTGCACCTTGCAATGCGGAGAAATTACTGTTTGTGCATTTACAATATTCATTGATTTTTGCCATTGAAAAACATCATGTTATTCATATACCAGAAATGATTGAAGCTACTGACTGAATGAAAGGAGCTGGCATCTCACTCTCTTTGAATCTTCTTTATCATGCTAAGAGGAGCAGGAAAAAGCAAAAAATTTCAGAATTGCACCTTGCAATGCGGAGAAATTACTGTTTGTGCATTTACAATATTCATTGATTTTTGCCATTGAAAAACGTCCAGAAATGATTGAAGCTACTGACTGAATGAAAGGAGCTGGCATCTCACTCTCTTTGAATCTTCTTTATCATGCTAAGAGGAGCAGGAAAAAGCAAAAAATTTCAGAATTGCACCTTGCAATGCGGAGAAATTACTGTTTGTGCATTTACAATATTCATTGATTTTTGCCATTGAAAAACATCATGTTATTCATATACCAGAAATGTTTGAAGCTACTGACTGAATGAAAGGAGCTGGAATCTCACTCTCTTTGAATCTTCTTTATCATGCTAAGAGGAGCAGGAAAAAGCAAAAAATTTCAGAATTGCACCTTGCAATGCGGAGAAATTACTGTTTGTGCATTTACAATATTCATTGATTTTTGCCATTGAAAAACGTCCAGAAATGATTGAAGCTACTGACTGAATGAAAGGAGCTGGCATCTCACTCTCTTTGAATCTTCTTTATCATGCTAAGAGGAGCAGGAAAAAGCAAAAAATTTCAGAATTGCACCTTGCAATGCGGAGAAATTACTGTTTGTGCATTTACAATATTCATTGATTTTTGCCATTGAAAAACATCATGTTATTCATATACCAGAAATGATTGAAGCTACTGACTGAATGAAAGGAGCTGGCATCTCACTCTCTTTGAATCTTCTTTATCATGCTAAGAGGAGCAGGAAAAAGCAAAAAATTTCAGAATTGCACCTTGCAATGCGGAGAAATTACTGTTTGTGCATTTACAATATTCATTGATTTTTGCCATTGAAAAACGTCCAGAAATGATTGAAGCTACTGACTGAATGAAAGGAGCTGGCATCTCACTCTCTTTGAATCTTCTTTATCATGCTAAGAGGAGCAGGAAAAAGCAAAAAATTTCAGAATTGCACCTTGCAATGCGGAGAAATTACTGTTTGTGCATTTACAATATTCATTGATTTTTGCCATTGAAAAACATCATGTTATTCATATACCAGAAATGTTTGAAGCTACTGACTGAATGAAAGGAGCTGGAATCTCACTCTCTTTGAATCTTCTTTATCATGCTAAGAGGAGCAGGAAAAAGCAAAAAATTTCAGAATTGCACCTTGCAATGCGGAGAAATTACTGTTTGTGCATTTACAATATTCATTGATTTTTGCCATTGAAAAACGTCCAGAAATGATTGAAGCTACTGACTGAATGAAAGGAGCTGGCATCTCACTCTCTTTGAATCTTCTTTATCATGCTAAGAGGAGCAGGAAAAGGCAAAAAATTTCAGAATTGCACCTTGCAATGCGGAGAAATTACTGTTTGTGCATTTACAATATTCATTGATTTTTGCCATTGAAAAACATCATGTTATTCATATACCAGAAATGTTTGAAGCTACTGACTGAATGAAAGGAGCTGGCATCTCACTCTCTTTGAATCTTCTTTATCATGCTAAGAGGAGCAGGAAAAAGCAAAAAATTTCAGAATTGCACCTTGCAATGCGAATAAATTACTGTTTGTGCATTTACAATATTCATTGATTTTTGCCATTGAAAAACATCATGTTATTCATATACCAGAAATGATTGAAGCTACTGACTGAATTAAAGGAGCTGGCATCTCACTCTCTTTGAATCTTCTTTATCATGCTAAGAGGAGCAGGAAAAAGCAAAAAATTTCAGAATTGCACCTTGCAATGCGGAGAAATTACTGTTTGTGCATTTACAATATTCATTGATTTTTGCCATTGAAAAACATCATGTTATTCATATACCAGAAATGATTGAAGCTACTGACTGAATGAAAGGAGCTGGCATCTCACTCTCTTTGAATCTTCTTTATCATGCTAAGAGGAGCAGGAAAAAGCAAAAAATTTCAGAATTGCACCTCGCAATGCGGAGAAATTACTGTTTGTGCATTTACAATATTCATTGATTTTTGCCATTGAAAAACGTCCAGAAATGATTGAAGCTACTGACTGAATGAAAGGAGCTGGCATCTCACTCTCTTTGAATCTTCTTTATCATGCTAAGAGGAGCAGGAAAAAGCAAAAAATTTCAGAATTGCACCTTGCAATGCGGAGAAATTGCTGTTTGTGCATTTACAAAATTCATTGATTTTTGCCATTGAAAAACATCATGTTATTCATATACCAGAAATGTTTGAAGCTACTGACTGAATGAAAGGAGCTGGCATCTCACTCTCTTTGAATCTTCTTTATCATGCTAAGAGGAGCAGGAAAAAGCAAAAAATTTCAGAATTGCACCTTGCAATGCGGAGAAATTACTGTTTGTGCATTTACAATATTCATTGATTTTTGCCATTGAAAAACGTCCAGAAATGATTGAAGCTACTGACTGAATGAAAGGAGCTGGCATCTCACTCTCTTTGAATCTTCTTTATCATGCTAAGAGGAGCAGGAAAAAGCAAAAAATTTCAGAATTGCACCTTGCAATGCGGAGAAATTACTGTTTGTGCATTTACAATATACATTGATTTTTGCCATTGAAAAACGTCCAGAAATGATTGAAGCTACTGACTGAATGAAAGGAGCTGGCATCTCACTCTCTTTGAATCTTCTTTATCATGCTAAGAGGAGCAGGAAAAAGCAAAACATTTCAGAATTGCACCTTGCAATGCGGAGAAATTACTGTTTGTGCATTTACAATATACATTGATTTTTGCCATTGAAAAACGTCCAGAAATGATTGAAGCTACTGACTGAATGAAAGGAGCTGGCATCTCACTCTCTTTGAATCTTCTTTATCATGCTAAGAGGAGCAGGAAAAAGCAAAAAATTTCAGAATTGCACCTTGCAATGCGGAGAAATTACTGTTTGTGCATTTACAATATTCATTGATTTTTGCCATTGAAAAACGTCCAGAAATGATTGAAGCTACTGACTGAATGAAAGGAGCTGGCATCTCACTCTCTTTGAATCTTCTTTATCATGCTAAGAGGAGCAGGAAAAAGCAAAAAATTTCAGAATTGCACCTTGCAATGCGGAGAAATTACTGTTTGTGCATTTACAATATTCATTGATTTTTGCCATTGAAAAACGTCCAGAAATGATTGAACCTACCGACTGAATGAAAGGAGCTGGCATCTCACTCTCTTTGAATCTTCTTTATCATGCTAAGAGGAGCAGGAAAAAGCAAAAAATTTCAGAATTGCACCTTGCAATGCGGAGAAATTACTGTTTGTGCATTTACAATATTCATTGATTTTTGCCATTGAAAAACGTCCAGAAATGATTGAAGCTACTGACTGAATGAAAGGAGCTGGCATCTCACTCTCTTTGAATCTTCTTTATCATGCTAAGAGGAGCAGGAAAAAGCAAAAAATTTCAGAATTGCACCTTGCAATGCGGAGAAATTACTGTTTGTGCATTTACAATATTCATTGATTTTTGCCATTGAAAAACATCATGTTATTCATATACCAGAAATGTTTGAAGCTACTGACTGAATGAAAGGAGCTGGCATGTCACTCTCTTTGAATCTTCTTTATCATGCTAAGAGGAGCAGGAAAAAGCAAAAAATTTCAGAATTGCACCTTGCAATGCGGAGAAATTACTGTTTGTGCATTTACAATATTCATTGATTTTTGCCATTGAAAAACGTCCAGAAATGATTGAAGCTACTGACTGAATGAAAGGAGCTGGCATCTCACTCTCTTTGAATCTTCTTTATCATGCTAAGAGGAGCAGGAAAAAGCAAAAAATTTCAGAATTGCACCTTGCAATGCGGAGAAATTACTGTTTGTGCATTTACAATATTCATTGATTTTTGCCATTGAAAAACATCATGTTATTCATATACCAGAAATGATTGAAGCTACTGACTGAATGAAAGGAGCTGGCATCTCACTCTCTTTGAATCTTCTTTATCATGCTAAGAGGAGCAGGAAAAAGCAAAAAATTTCAGAATTGCACCTTGCAATGCGGAGAAATTACTGTTTGTGCATTTACAATATTCATTGATTTTTGCCATTGAAAAACGTCCAGAAATGATTGAAGCTACTGACTGAATGAAAGGAGCTGGCATCTCACTCTCTTTGAATCTTCTTTATCATGCTAAGAGGAGCAGGAAAAAGCAAAATATTTCAGAATTGCACCTTGCAATGCGGAGAAATTACTGTTTGTGCATTTACAATATTCATTGATTTTTGCCATTGAAAAACATCATGTTATTCATATACCAGAAATGTTTGAAGCTACTGACTGAATGAAAGGAGCTGGAATCTCACTCTCTTTGAATCTTCTTTATCATGCTAAGAGGAGCAGGAAAAAGCAAAAAATTTCAGAATTGCACCTTGCAATGCGGAGAAATTACTGTTTGTGCATTTACAATATTCATTGATTTTTGCCATTGAAAAACGTCCAGAAATGATTGAAGCTACTGACTGAATGAAAGGAGCTGGCATCTCACTCTCTTTGAATCTTCTTTATCATGCTAAGAGGAGCAGGAAAAAGCAAAAAATTTCAGAATTGCACCTTGCAATGCGGAGAAATTACTGTTTGTGCATTTACAATATTCATTGATTTTTGCCATTGAAAAACATCATGTTATTCATATACCAGAAATGATTGAAGCTACTGACTGAATGAAAGGAGCTGGCATCTCACTCTCTTTGAATCTTCTTTATCATGCTAAGAGGAGCAGGAAAAAGCAAAAAATTTCAGAATTGCACCTTGCAATGCGGAGAAATTACTGTTTGTGCATTTACAATATTCATTGATTTTTGCCATTGAAAAACGTCCAGAAATGATTGAAGCTACTGACTGAATGAAAGGAGCTGGCATCTCACTCTCTTTGAATCTTCTTTATCATGCTAAGAGGAGCAGGAAAAAGCAAAAAATTTCAGAATTGCACCTTGCAATGCGGAGAAATTACTGTTTGTGCATTTACAATATTCATTGATTTTTGCCATTGAAAAACATCATGTTATTCATATACCAGAAATGTTTGAAGCTACTGACTGAATGAAAGGAGCTGGAATCTCACTCTCTTTGAATCTTCTTTATCATGCTAAGAGGAGCAGGAAAAAGCAAAAAATTTCAGAATTGCACCTTGCAATGCGGAGAAATTACTGTTTGTGCATTTACAATATTCATTGATTTTTGCCATTGAAAAACGTCCAGAAATGATTGAAGCTACTGACTGAATGAAAGGAGCTGGCATCTCACTCTCTTTGAATCATCTTTATCATGCTAAGAGGAGCAGGAAAAGGCAAAAAATTTCAGAATTGCACCTTGCAATGCGGAGAAATTACTGTTTGTGCATTTACAATATTCATTGATTTTTGCCATTGAAAAACATCATGTTATTCATATACCAGAAATGTTTGAAGCTACTGACTGAATGAAAGGAGCTGGCATCTCACTCTCTTTGAATCTTCTTTATCATGCTAAGAGGAGCAGGAAAAACCAAAAAATTTCAGAATTGCACCTTGCAATGCGAATAAATTACTGTTTGTGCATTTACAATATTCATTGATTTTTGCCATTGAAAAACATCATGTTATTCATATACCAGAAATGATTGAAGCTACTGACTGAATGAAAGGAGCTGGCATCTCACTCTCTTTGAATCTTCTTTATCATGCTAAGAGGAGCAGGAAAAAGCAAAACATTTCAGAATTGCACCTTGCAATGCGGAGAAATTACTGTTTGTGCATTTACAATATTCATTGATTTTTGCCATTGAAAAACATCCAGAAATGATTGAAGCTACTGACTGAATGAAAGGAGCTGGCATCTCACTCTCTTTGAATCTTCTTTATCATGCTAAGAGGAGCAGGAAAAAGCAAAAAATTTCAGAATTGCACCTTGCAATGCGGAGAAATTACTGTTTGTGCATTTACAATATTCATTGATTTTTGCCATTGAAAAACGTCCAGAAATGATTGAAGCTACTGACTGAATGAAAGGAGCTGGCATCTCACTCTCTTTGAATCTTCTTTATCATGCTAAGAGGAGCAGGAAAAAGCAAAAAATTTCAGAATTGCACCTTGCAATGCGGAGAAATTACTGTTTGTGCATTTACAATATTCATTGATTTTTGCCATTGAAAAACATCATGTTATTCATATACCAGAAATGATTGAAGCTACTGACTGAATGAAAGGAGCTGGCATCTCACTCTCTTTGAATCTTCTTTATCATGCTAAGAGGAGCAGGAAAAAGCAAAAAATTTCAGAATTGCACCTTGCAATGCGGAGAAATTACTGTTTGTGCATTTACAATATTCATTGATTTTTGCCATTGAAAAACGTCCAGAAATGATTGAAGCTACTGACTGAATGAAAGGAGCTGGCATCTCACTCTCTTTGAATCTTCTTTATCATGCTAAGAGGAGCAGGAAAAAGCAAAATATTTCAGAATTGCACCTTGCAATGCGGAGAAATTACTGTTTGTGCATTTACAATATTCATTGATTTTTGCCATTGAAAAACATCATGTTATTCATATACCAGAAATGTTTGAAGCTACTGACTGAATGAAAGGAGCTGGAATCTCACTCTCTTTGAATCTTCTTTATCATGCTAAGAGGAGCAGGAAAAAGCAAAAAATTTCAGAATTGCACCTTGCAATGCGGAGAAATTACTGTTTGTGCATTTACAATATTCATTGATTTTTGCCATTGAAAAACGTCCAGAAATGATTGAAGCTACTGACTGAATGAAAGGAGCTGGCATCTCACTCTCTTTGAATCTTCTTTATCATGCTAAGAGGAGCAGGAAAAAGCAAAAAATTTCAGAATTGCACCTTGCAATGCGGAGAAATTACTGTTTGTGCATTTACAATATTCATTGATTTTTGCCATTGAAAAACATCATGTTATTCATATACCAGAAATGATTGAAGCTACTGACTGAATGAAAGGAGCTGGCATCTCACTCTCTTTGAATCTTCTTTATCATGCTAAGAGGAGCAGGAAAAAGCAAAAAATTTCAGAATTGCACCTTGCAATGCGGAGAAATTACTGTTTGTGCATTTACAATATTCATTGATTTTTGCCATTGAAAAACGTCCAGAAATGATTGAAGCTACTGACTGAATGAAAGGAGCTGGCATCTCACTCTCTTTGAATCTTCTTTATCATGCTAAGAGGAGCAGGAAAAAGCAAAAAATTTCAGAATTGCACCTTGCAATGCGGAGAAATTACTGTTTGTGCATTTACAATATTCATTGATTTTTGCCATTGAAAAACATCATGTTATTCATATACCAGAAATGTTTGAAGCTACTGACTGAATGAAAGGAGCTGGAATCTCACTCTCTTTGAATCTTCTTTATCATGCTAAGAGGAGCAGGAAAAAGCAAAAAATTTCAGAATTGCACCTTGCAATGCGGAGAAATTACTGTTTGTGCATTTACAATATTCATTGATTTTTGCCATTGAAAAACGTCCAGAAATGATTGAAGCTACTGACTGAATGAAAGGAGCTGGCATCTCACTCTCTTTGAATCATCTTTATCATGCTAAGAGGAGCAGGAAAAGGCAAAAAATTTCAGAATTGCACCTTGCAATGCGGAGAAATTACTGTTTGTGCATTTACAATATTCATTGATTTTTGCCATTGAAAAACATCATGTTATTCATATACCAGAAATGTTTGAAGCTACTGACTGAATGAAAGGAGCTGGCATCTCACTCTCTTTGAATCTTCTTTATCATGCTAAGAGGAGCAGGAAAAACCAAAAAATTTCAGAATTGCACCTTGCAATGCGAATAAATTACTGTTTGTGCATTTACAATATTCATTGATTTTTGCCATTGAAAAACATCATGTTATTCATATACCAGAAATGATTGAAGCTACTGACTGAATGAAAGGAGCTGGCATCTCACTCTCTTTGAATCTTCTTTATCATGCTAAGAGGAGCAGGAAAAAGCAAAACATTTCAGAATTGCACCTTGCAATGCGGAGAAATTACTGTTTGTGCATTTACAATATTCATTGATTTTTGCCATTGAAAAACATCCAGAAATGATTGAAGCTACTGACTGAATGAAAGGAGCTGGCATCTCACTCTCTTTGAATCTTCTTTATCATGCTAAGAGGAGCAGGAAAAAGCAAAAAATTTCAGAATTGCACCTTGCAATGCGGAGAAATTACTGTTTGTGCATTTACAATATTCATTGATTTTTGCCATTGTTAAACATCATGTTATTCATATACCAGAAATGATTGAAGCTACTGACTGAATGAAAGGAGCTGGCATCTCACTCTCTTTGAATCTTCTTTATCATGCTAAGAGGAGCAGGAAAAAGCAAAAAATTTCAGAATTGCACCTTGCAATGCGGAGAAATTACTGTTTGTGCATTTACAATATTCATTGATTTTTGCCATTGAAAAACGTCCAGAAATGTTTGAAGCTACTGACTGAATGAAAGGAGCTGGCATCTCACTCTCTTTGAATCTTCTTTATCATGCTAAGAGGAGCAGGAAAAAGCAAAAAATTTCAGAATTGCACCTTGCAATGCGGAGAAATTACTGTTTGTGCATTTACAATATTCATTGATTTTTGCCATTGAAAAACATCATGTTATTCATATACCAGAAATGATTGAAGCTACTGACTGAATGAAAGGAGCTGGCATCTCACTCTCTTTGAATCTTCTTTATCATGCTAAGAGGAGCAGGAAAAAGCAAAAAATTTCAGAATTGCACCTTGCAATGCGGAGAAATTACTGTTTGTGCATTTACAATATTCATTGATTTTTGCCATTGAAAAACGTCCAGAAATGATTGAAGCTACTGACTGAATGAAAGGAGCTGGCATCTCACTCTCTTTGAATCTTCTTTATCATGCTAAGAGGAGCAGGAAAAAGCAAAAAATTTCAGAATTGCACCTTGCAATGCGGAGAAATTACTGTTTGTGCATTTACAATATTCATTGATTTTTGCCATTGAAAAACATCATGTTATTCATATACCAGAAATGATTGAAGCTACTGACTGAATGAAAGGAGCTGGCATCTCACTCTCTTTGAATCTTCTTTTTCATGCTAAGAGGAGCAGGAAAAAGTAAAAAATTTCAGAATTGCACCTTGCAATGCGGAGAAATTACTGTTTGTGCATTTACAATATTCATTGATTTTTGCCATTGAAAAACGTCCAGAAATGATTGAAGCTACTGACTGAATGAAAGGAGCTGGCATCTCAGTCTCTTTGAATCTTCTTTATCATGCTAAGAGGAGCAGGAAAAAGCAAAAAATTTCAGAATTGCACCTTGCAATGCGGAGAAATTACTGCTTGTGCATTTACAATATTCATTGATTTTTGCCATTGAAAAACGTCCAGAAATGATTGAAGCTACTGACTGAATGAAAGGAGCTGGCATCTCACTCTCTTTGAATCTTCTTTATCATGCTAAGAGGAGCAGGAAAAAGCAAAAAATTTCAGAATTGCACCTTGCAATACGGAGAAATTACTGTTTGTGCATTTACAATATTCATTGATTTTTGCCATTGAAAAACGTCCAGAAATGATTGAAGCTACTGACTGAATGAAAGGAGCTGGCATCTCACTCTGTTTGAATCTTCTTTATCATGCTAAGAGGAGCAGGAAAAAGCAAAAAATTTCAGAATTGCACCTTGCAATGCGGAGAAATTACTGTTTGTGCATTTACAATATTCATTGATTTTTGCCATTGAAAAACGTCCAGAAATGATTGAAGCTACTGACTGAATGAAAGGAGCTGGCATCTCACTCTCTTTGAATCTTCTTTATCATGCTAAGAGGAGCAGGAAAAAGCAAAAAATTTCAGAATTGCACCTTGCAATGCGGAGAAATTACTGTTTGTGCATTTACAATATTCATTGATTTTTGCCGTTGAAAAACGTCCAGAAATGATTGAAGCTACTGACTGAATGAAAGGAGCTGGCATCTCACTCTCTTTGAATCTTCTTTATCATGCTAAGAGGAGCAGGAAAAAGCAAAAAATTTCAGAATTGCACCTTGCAATGCGGAGAAATTACTGTTTGTGCATTTACAATATTCATTGATTTTTGCCATTGAAAAACATCCAGAAATGATTGAAGCTACTGACTGAATGAAAGGAGCTGGCATCTCACTCTCTTTGAATCTTCTTTATCATGCTAAGAGGAGCAGGAAAAAGCAAAAAATTTCAGAATTGCACCTTGCAATGCGGAGAAATTACTGTTTGTGCATTTACAATATTCATTGATTTTTGCCATTGTTAAACATCATGTTATTCATATACCAGAAATGATTGAAGCTACTGACTGAATGAAAGGAGCTGGCATCTCACTCTCTTTGAATCTTCTTTATCATGCTAAGAGGAGCAGGAAAAAGCAAAAAATTTCAGAATTGCACCTTGCAATGCGGAGAAATTACTGTTTGTGCATTTACAATATTCATTGATTTTTGCCATTGAAAAACGTCCAGAAATGTTTGAAGCTACTGACTGAATGAAAGGAGCTGGCATCTCACTCTCTTTGAATCTTCTTTATCATGCTAAGAGGAGCAGGAAAAAGCAAAAAATTTCAGAATTGCACCTTGCAATGCGGAGAAATTACTGTTTGTGCATTTACAATATTCATTGATTTTTGCCATTGAAAAACGTCCAGAAATGTTTGAAGCTACTGACTGAATGAAAGGAGCTGGCATCTCACTCTCTTTGAATCTTCTTTATCATGCTAAGAGGAGCAGGAAAAAGCAAAAAATTTCAGAATTGCACCTTGCAATGCGGAGAAATTACTGTTTGTGCATTTACAATATTCATTGATTTTTGCCATTGAAAAACGTCCAGAAATGATTGAAGCTACTGACTGAATGAAAGGAGCTGGCATCTCACTCTCTTTGAATCTTCTTTATCATGCTAAGAGGAGCAGGAAAATGCAAAAAATTTCAGAATTGCTCCTTGCAATGCGGAGAAATTACTGTTTGTGCATTTACAATATTCATTGATTTTTGCCATTGAAAAACATCATGTTATTCATATACCAGAAATGTTTGAAGCTACTGACTGAATGAAAGGAGCTGGCATGTCACTCTCTTTGAATCTTCTTTATCATGCTAAAAGGAGCAGGAAAAAGCAAAAAATTTCAGAATTGCACCTTGCAATGCGGAGAAATTACTGTTTGTGCATTTACAATATTCATTGATTTTTGCCATTGAAAAACGTCCAGAAATGATTGAAGCTACTGACTGAATGAAAGGAGCTGGCATCTCACTCTCTTTGAATCTTCTTTATCATGCTAAGAGGAGCAGGAAAAAGCAAAAAATTTCAGAATTGCACCTTGCAATGCGGAGAAATTACTGTTTGTGCATTTACAATATTCATTGATTTTTGCCATTGAAAAACATCATGTTATTCATATACCAGAAATGATTGAAGCTACTGACTGAATGAAAGGAGCTGGCATCTCACTCTCTTTGAATCTTCTTTATCATGCTAAGAGGAGCAGGAAAAGGCAAAAAATTTCAGAATTGCACCTTGCAATGCGGAGAAATTACTGTTTGTGCATTTACAATATTCATTGATTTTTGCCATTGAAAAACATCATGTTATTCATATACCAGAAATGTTTGAAGCTACTGACTGAATGAAAGGAGCTGGCATCTCACTCTCTTTGAATCTTCTTTATCATGCTAAGAGGAGCAGGAAAAACCAAAAAATTTCAGAATTGCACATTGCAATGCGAATAAATTACTGTTTGTGCATTTACAATATTCATTGATTTTTGCCATTGAAAAACATCATGTTATTCATATACCAGAAATGATTGAAGCTACTGACTGAATGAAAGGAGCTGGCATCTCACTCTCTTTGAATCTTCTTTATCATGCTAAGAGGAGCAGGAAAAAGCAAAACATTTCAGAATTGCACCTTGCAATGCGGAGAAATTACTGTTTGTGCATTTACAATATTCATTGATTTTTGCCATTGAAAAACATCCAGAAATGATTGAAGCTACTGACTGAATGAAAGGAGCTGGCATCTCACTCTCTTTGAATCTTCTTTATCATGCTAAGAGGAGCAGGAAAAAGCAAAAAATTTCAGAATTGCACCTTGCAATGCGGAGAAATTACTGTTTGTGCATTTACAATATTCATTGATTTTTGCCATTGTTAAACATCATGTTATTCATATACCAGAAATGATTGAAGCTACTGACTGAATGAAAGGAGCTGGCATCTCACTCTCTTTGAATCTTCTTTATCATGCTAAGAGGAGCAGGAAAAAGCAAAAAATTTCAGAATTGCACCTTGCAATGCGGAGAAATTACTGTTTGTGCATTTACAATATTCATTGATTTTTGCCATTGAAAAACGTCCAGAAATGTTTGAAGCTACTGACTGAATGAAAGGAGCTGGCATCTCACTCTCTTTGAATCTTCTTTATCATGCTAAGAGGAGCAGGAAAAAGCAAAAAATTTCAGAATTGCACCTTGCAATGCGGAGAAATTACTGTTTGTGCATTTACAATATTCATTGATTTTTGCCATTGAAAAACATCATGTTATTCATATACCAGAAATGATTGAAGCTACTGACTGAATGAAAGGAGCTGGCATCTCACTCTCTTTGAATCTTCTTTATCATGCTAAGAGGAGCAGGAAAAAGCAAAAAATTTCAGAATTGCACCTTGCAATGCGGAGAAATTACTGTTTGTGCATTTACAATATTCATTGATTTTTGCCATTGAAAAACGTCCAGAAATGATTGAAGCTACTGACTGAATGAAAGGAGCTGGCATCTCACTCTCTTTGAATCTTCTTTATCATGCTAAGAGGAGCAGGAAAAAGCAAAAAATTTCAGAATTGCACCTTGCAATGCGGAGAAATTACTGTTTGTGCATTTACAATATTCATTGATTTTTGCCATTGAAAAACATCATGTTATTCATATACCAGAAATGATTGAAGCTACTGACTGAATGAAAGGAGCTGGCATCTCACTCTCTTTGAATCTTCTTTTTCATGCTAAGAGGAGCAGGAAAAAGTAAAAAATTTCAGAATTGCACCTTGCAATGCGGAGAAATTACTGTTTGTGCATTTACAATATTCATTGATTTTTGCCATTGAAAAACGTCCAGAAATGATTGAAGCTACTGACTGAATGAAAGGAGCTGGCATCTCAGTCTCTTTGAATCTTCTTTATCATGCTAAGAGGAGCAGGAAAAAGCAAAAAATTTCAGAATTGCACCTTGCAATGCGGAGAAATTACTGCTTGTGCATTTACAATATTCATTGATTTTTGCCATTGAAAAACGTCCAGAAATGATTGAAGCTACTGACTGAATGAAAGGAGCTGGCATCTCACTCTCTTTGAATCTTCTTTATCATGCTAAGAGGAGCAGGAAAAAGCAAAAAATTTCAGAATTGCACCTTGCAATACGGAGAAATTACTGTTTGTGCATTTACAATATTCATTGATTTTTGCCATTGAAAAACGTCCAGAAATGATTGAAGCTACTGACTGAATGAAAGGAGCTGGCATCTCACTCTGTTTGAATCTTCTTTATCATGCTAAGAGGAGCAGGAAAAAGCAAAAAATTTCAGAATTGCACCTTGCAATGCGGAGAAATTACTGTTTGTGCATTTACAATATTCATTGATTTTTGCCATTGAAAAACGTCCAGAAATGATTGAAGCTACTGACTGAATGAAAGGAGCTGGCATCTCACTCTCTTTGAATCTTCTTTATCATGCTAAGAGGAGCAGGAAAAAGCAAAAAATTTCAGAATTGCACCTTGCAATGCGGAGAAATTACTGTTTGTGCATTTACAATATTCATTGATTTTTGCCGTTGAAAAACGTCCAGAAATGATTGAAGCTACTGACTGAATGAAAGGAGCTGGCATCTCACTCTCTTTGAATCTTCTTTATCATGCTAAGAGGAGCAGGAAAAAGCAAAAAATTTCAGAATTGCACCTTGCAATGCGGAGAAATTACTGTTTGTGCATTTACAATATTCATTGATTTTTGCCATTGAAAAACATCCAGAAATGATTGAAGCTACTGACTGAATGAAAGGAGCTGGCATCTCACTCTCTTTGAATCTTCTTTATCATGCTAAGAGGAGCAGGAAAAAGCAAAAAATTTCAGAATTGCACCTTGCAATGCGGAGAAATTACTGTTTGTGCATTTACAATATTCATTGATTTTTGCCATTGTTAAACATCATGTTATTCATATACCAGAAATGATTGAAGCTACTGACTGAATGAAAGGAGCTGGCATCTCACTCTCTTTGAATCTTCTTTATCATGCTAAGAGGAGCAGGAAAAAGCAAAAAATTTCAGAATTGCACCTTGCAATGCGGAGAAATTACTGTTTGTGCATTTACAATATTCATTGATTTTTGCCATTGAAAAACGTCCAGAAATGTTTGAAGCTACTGACTGAATGAAAGGAGCTGGCATCTCACTCTCTTTGAATCTTCTTTATCATGCTAAGAGGAGCAGGAAAAAGCAAAAAATTTCAGAATTGCACCTTGCAATGCGGAGAAATTACTGTTTGTGCATTTACAATATTCATTGATTTTTGCCATTGAAAAACGTCCAGAAATGTTTGAAGCTACTGACTGAATGAAAGGAGCTGGCATCTCACTCTCTTTGAATCTTCTTTATCATGCTAAGAGGAGCAGGAAAAAGCAAAAAATTTCAGAATTGCACCTTGCAATGCGGAGAAATTACTGTTTGTGCATTTACAATATTCATTGATTTTTGCCATTGAAAAACGTCCAGAAATGATTGAAGCTACTGACTGAATGAAAGGAGCTGGCATCTCACTCTCTTTGAATCTTCTTTATCATGCTAAGAGGAGCAGGAAAATGCAAAAAATTTCAGAATTGCTCCTTGCAATGCGGAGAAATTACTGTTTGTGCATTTACAATATTCATTGATTTTTGCCATTGAAAAACATCATGTTATTCATATACCAGAAATGTTTGAAGCTACTGACTGAATGAAAGGAGCTGGCATGTCACTCTCTTTGAATCTTCTTTATCATGCTAAAAGGAGCAGGAAAAAGCAAAAAATTTCAGAATTGCACCTTGCAATGCGGAGAAATTACTGTTTGTGCATTTACAATATTCATTGATTTTTGCCATTGAAAAACGTCCAGAAATGATTGAAGCTACTGACTGAATGAAAGGAGCTGGCATCTCACTCTCTTTGAATCTTCTTTATCATGCTAAGAGGAGCAGGAAAAAGCAAAAAATTTCAGAATTGCACCTTGCAATGCGGAGAAATTACTGTTTGTGCATTTACAATATTCATTGATTTTTGCCATTGAAAAACATCATGTTATTCATATACCAGAAATGTTTGAAGCTACTGACTGAATGAAAGGAGCTGGCATCTCACTCTCTTTGAATCTTCTTTATCATGCTAAGAGGAGCAGGAAAAAGCAAAAAATTTCAGAATTGCACCTCGCAATGCGGAGAAATTACTGTTTGTGCATTTACAATATTCATTGATTTTTGCCATTGAAAAACGTCCAGAAATGATTGAAGCTACTGACTGAATGAAAGGAGCTGGCATCTCACTCTCTTTGAATCTTCTTTATCATGCTAAGAGGAGCAGGAAAAAGCAAAAAATTTCAGAATTGCACCTTGCAATGCGGAGAAATTGCTGTTTGTGCATTTACAAAATTCATTGATTTTTGCCATTGAAAAACATCATGTTATTCATATACCAGAAATGTTTGAAGCTACTGACTGAATGAAAGGAGCTGGCATCTCACTCTCTTTGAATCTTCTTTATCATGCTAAGAGGAGCAGGAAAAAGCAAAAAATTTCAGAATTGCACCTTGCAATGCGGAGAAATTACTGTTTGTGCATTTACAATATTCATTGATTTTTGCCATTGAAAAACGTCCAGAAATGATTGAAGCTACTGACTGAATGAAAGGAGCTGGCATCTCACTCTCTTTGAATCTTCTTTATCATGCTAAGAGGAGCAGGAAAAAGCAAAAAATTTCAGAATTGCACCTTGCAATGCGGAGAAATTACTGTTTGTGCATTTACAATATACATTGATTTTTGCCATTGAAAAACGTCCAGAAATGATTGAAGCTACTGACTGAATGAAAGGAGCTGGCATCTCACTCTCTTTGAATCTTCTTTATCATGCTAAGAGGAGCAGGAAAAAGCAAAAAATTTCAGAATTGCACCTTGCAATGCGGAGAAATTACTGTTTGTGCATTTACAATATACATTGATTTTTGCCATTGAAAAACGTCCAGAAATGATTGAAGCTACTGACTGAATGAAAGGAGCTGGCATCTCACTCTCTTTGAATCTTCTTTATCATGCTAAGAGGAGCAGGAAAAAGCAAAAAATTTCAGAATTGCACCTTGCAATGCGGAGAAATTACTGTTTGTGCATTTACAATATTCATTGATTTTTGCCATTGAAAAACGTCCAGAAATGATTGAAGCTACTGACTGAATGAAAGGAGCTGGCATCTCACTCTCTTTGAATCTTCTTTATCATGCTAAGAGGAGCAGGAAAAAGCAAAAAATTTCAGAATTGCACCTTGCAATGCGGAGAAATTACTGTTTGTGCATTTACAATATTCATTGATTTTTGCCATTGAAAAACGTCCAGAAATGATTGAACCTACCGACTGAATGAAAGGAGCTGGCATCTCACTCTCTTTGAATCTTCTTTATCATGCTAAGAGGAGCAGGAAAAAGCAAAAAATTTCAGAATTGCACCTTGCAATGCGGAGAAATTACTGTTTGTGCATTTACAATATTCATTGATTTTTGCCATTGAAAAACGTCCAGAAATGATTGAAGCTACTGACTGAATGAAAGGAGCTGGCATCTCACTCTCTTTGAATCTTCTTTATCATGCTAAGAGGAGCAGGAAAAAGCAAAAAATTTCAGAATTGCACCTTGCAATGCGGAGAAATTACTGTTTGTGCATTTACAATATTCATTGATTTTTGCCATTGAAAAACATCATGTTATTCATATACCAGAAATGTTTGAAGCTACTGACTGAATGAAAGGAGCTGGCATGTCACTCTCTTTGAATCTTCTTTATCATGCTAAGAGGAGCAGGAAAAAGCAAAAAATTTCAGAATTGCACCTTGCAATGCGGAGAAATTACTGTTTGTGCATTTACAATATTCATTGATTTTTGCCATTGAAAAACGTCCAGAAATGATTGAAGCTACTGACTGAATGAAAGGAGCTGGCATCTCACTCTCTTTGAATCTTCTTTATCATGCTAAGAGGAGCAGGAAAAAGCAAAAAATTTCAGAATTGCACCTTGCAATGCGGAGAAATTACTGTTTGTGCATTTACAATATTCATTGATTTTTGCCATTGAAAAACATCATGTTATTCATATACCAGAAATGATTGAAGCTACTGACTGAATGAAAGGAGCTGGCATCTCACTCTCTTTGAATCTTCTTTATCATGCTAAGAGGAGCAGGAAAAAGCAAAAAATTTCAGAATTGCACCTTGCAATGCGGAGAAATTACTGTTTGTGCATTTACAATATTCATTGATTTTTGCCATTGAAAAACGTCCAGAAATGATTGAAGCTACTGACTGAATGAAAGGAGCTGGCATCTCACTCTCTTTGAATCTTCTTTATCATGCTAAGAGGAGCAGGAAAAAGCAAAAAATTTCAGAATTGCACCTTGCAATGCGGAGAAATTACTGTTTGTGCATTTACAATATTCATTGATTTTTGCCATTGAAAAACATCATGTTATTCATATACCAGAAATGTTTGAAGCTACTGACTGAATGAAAGGAGCTGGAATCTCACTCTCTTTGAATCTTCTTTATCATGCTAAGAGGAGCAGGAAAAAGCAAAAAATTTCAGAATTGCACCTTGCAATGCGGAGAAATTACTGTTTGTGCATTTACAATATTCATTGATTTTTGCCATTGAAAAACGTCCAGAAATGATTGAAGCTACTGACTGAATGAAAGGAGCTGGCATCTCACTCTCTTTGAATCTTCTTTATCATGCTAAGAGGAGCAGGAAAAGGCAAAAAATTTCAGAATTGCACCTTGCAATGCGGAGAAATTACTGTTTGTGCATTTACAATATTCATTGATTTTTTGCCATTGAAAAACATCATGTTATTCATATACCAGAAATGTTTGAAGCTACTGACTGAATGAAAGGAGCTGGCATCTCACTCTCTTTGAATCTTCTTTATCATGCTAAGAGGAGCAGGAAAAACCAAAAAATTTCAGAATTGCACCTTGCAATGCGAATAAATTACTGTTTGTGCATTTACAATATTCATTGATTTTTGCCATTGAAAAACATCATGTTATTCATATACCAGAAATGATTGAAGCTACTGACTGAATGAAAGGAGCTTTCATCTCACTCTCTTTGAATCTTCTTTATCATGCTAAGAGGAGCAGGAAAAAGCAAAACATTTCAGAATTGCACCTTGCAATGCGGAGAAATTACTGTTTGTGCATTTACAATATTCATTGATTTTTGCCATTGAAAAACATCATGTTATTCACATACCAGAAATGATTGAAGCTACTGACTGAATGAAAGGAGCTGGCATCTCACTCTCTTTGAATCTTCTTTATCATGCTAAGAGGAGCAGGAAAAAGCAAAAAATTTCAGAATTGCACCTCGCAATGCGGAGAAATTACTGTTTGTGCATTTACAATATTCATTGATTTTTGCCATTGAAAAACGTCCAGAAATGATTGAAGCTACTGACTGAATGAAAGGAGCTGGCATCTCACTCTCTTTGAATCTTCTTTATCATGCTAAGAGGAGCAGGAAAATGCAAAAAATTTCAGAATTGCACCTTGCAATGCGGAGAAATTGCTGTTTGTGCATTTACAAAATTCATTGATTTTTGCCATTGAAAAACATCATGTTATTCATATACCAGAAATGTTTGAAGCTACTGACTGAATGAAAGGAGCTGGCATCTCACTCTCTTTGAATCTTCTTTATCATGCTAAGAGGAGCAGGAAAAAGCAAAAAATTTCAGAATTGCACCTTGCAATGCGGAGAAATTACTGTTTGTGCATTTACAATATTCATTGATTTTTGCCATTGAAAAATGTCCAGAAATGATTGAAGCTACTGACTGAATGAAAGGAGCTGGCATCTCACTCTCTTTGAATCTTCTTTATCATGCTAAGAGGAGCAGGAAAAAGCAAAAAATTTCAGAATTGCACCTTGCAATGCGGAGAAATTACTGTTTGTGCATTTACAATATACATTGATTTTTGCCATTGAAAAACGTCCAGAAATGATTGAAGCTACTGACTGAATGAAAGGAGCTGGCATCTCACTCTCTTTGAATCTTCTTTACCATGCTAAGAGGAGCAGGAAAAAGCAAAAAATTTCAGAATTGCACCTTGCAATGCGGAGAAATTACTGTTTGTGCATTTACAATATTCATTGATTTTTGCCGTTGAAAAAAGTCCAGAAATGATTGAAGCTACTGACTGAATGAAAGGAGCTGGCATCTCACTCTCTTTGAATCTTCTTTATCATGCTAAGAGGAGCAGGAAAAAGCAAAAAATTTCAGAATTGCACCTTGCAATGCGGAGAAATTACTGTTTGTGCATTTACAATATTCATTGATTTTTGCCATTGAAAAACATCATGTTATTCATATACCAGAAATGATTGAAGCTACTGACTGAATGAAAGGAGCTGGCATCTCACTCTCTTTGAATCTTCTTTATCATGCTAAGAGGAGCAGGAAAAAGCAAAAAATTTCAGAATTGCACCTCGCAATGCGGAGAAATTACTGTTTGTGCATTTACAATATTCATTGATTTTTGCCATTGAAAAACGTCCAGAAATGATTGAAGCTACTGACTGAATGAAAGGAGCTGGCATCTCACTCTCTTTGAATCTTCTTTATCATGCTAAGAGGAGCAGGAAAAAGCAAAAAATTTCAGAATTGCACCTTGCAATGCGGAGAAATTGCTGTTTGTGCATTTACAAAATTCATTGATTTTTGCCATTGAAAAACATCATGTTATTCATATACCAGAAATGTTTGAAGCTACTGACTGAATGAAAGGAGCTGGCATCTCACTCTCTTTGAATCTTCTTTATCATGCTAAGAGGAGCAGGAAAAAGCAAAAAATTTCAGAATTGCACCTTGCAATGCGGAGAAATTACTGTTTGTGCATTTACAATATTCATTGATTTTTGCCATTGAAAAACGTCCAGAAATGATTGAAGCTACTGACTGAATGAAAGGAGCTGGCATCTCACTCTCTTTGAATCTTCTTTATCATGCTAAGAGGAGCAGGAAAAAGCAAAAAATTTCAGAATTGCACCTTGCAATGCGGAGAAATTACTGTTTGTGCATTTACAATATACATTGATTTTTGCCATTGAAAAACGTCCAGAAATGATTGAAGCTACTGACTGAATGAAAGGAGCTGGCATCTCACTCTCTTTGAATCTTCTTTATCATGCTAAGAGGAGCAGGAAAAAGCAAAAAATTTCAGAATTGCACCTTGCAATGCGGAGAAATTACTGTTTGTGCATTTACAATATACATTGATTTTTGCCATTGAAAAACGTCCAGAAATGATTGAAGCTACTGACTGAATGAAAGGAGCTGGCATCTCACTCTCTTTGAATCTTCTTTATCATGCTAAGAGGAGCAGGAAAAAGCAAAAAATTTCAGAATTGCACCTTGCAATGCGGAGAAATTACTGTTTGTGCATTTACAATATTCATTGATTTTTGCCATTGAAAAACGTCCAGAAATGATTGAAGCTACTGACTGAATGAAAGGAGCTGGCATCTCACTCTCTTTGAATCTTCTTTATCATGCTAAGAGGAGCAGGAAAAAGCAAAAAATTTCAGAATTGCACCTTGCAATGCGGAGAAATTACTGTTTGTGCATTTACAATATTCATTGATTTTTGCCATTGAAAAACGTCCAGAAATGATTGAACCTACCGACTGAATGAAAGGAGCTGGCATCTCACTCTCTTTGAATCTTCTTTATCATGCTAAGAGGAGCAGGAAAAAGCAAAAAATTTCAGAATTGCACCTTGCAATGCGGAGAAATTACTGTTTGTGCATTTACAATATTCATTGATTTTTGCCATTGAAAAACGTCCAGAAATGATTGAAGCTACTGACTGAATGAAAGGAGCTGGCATCTCACTCTCTTTGAATCTTCTTTATCATGCTAAGAGGAGCAGGAAAAAGCAAAAAATTTCAGAATTGCACCTTGCAATGCGGAGAAATTACTGTTTGTGCATTTACAATATTCATTGATTTTTGCCATTGAAAAACATCATGTTATTCATATACCAGAAATGTTTGAAGCTACTGACTGAATGAAAGGAGCTGGCATGTCACTCTCTTTGAATCTTCTTTATCATGCTAAGAGGAGCAGGAAAAAGCAAAAAATTTCAGAATTGCACCTTGCAATGCGGAGAAATTACTGTTTGTGCATTTACAATATTCATTGATTTTTGCCATTGAAAAACGTCCAGAAATGATTGAAGCTACTGACTGAATGAAAGGAGCTGGCATCTCACTCTCTTTGAATCTTCTTTATCATGCTAAGAGGAGCAGGAAAAAGCAAAAAATTTCAGAATTGCACCTTGCAATGCGGAGAAATTACTGTTTGTGCATTTACAATATTCATTGATTTTTGCCATTGAAAAACATCATGTTATTCATATACCAGAAATGATTGAAGCTACTGACTGAATGAAAGGAGCTGGCATCTCACTCTCTTTGAATCTTCTTTATCATGCTAAGAGGAGCAGGAAAAAGCAAAAAATTTCAGAATTGCACCTTGCAATGCGGAGAAATTACTGTTTGTGCATTTACAATATTCATTGATTTTTGCCATTGAAAAACGTCCAGAAATGATTGAAGCTACTGACTGAATGAAAGGAGCTGGCATCTCACTCTCTTTGAATCTTCTTTATCATGCTAAGAGGAGCAGGAAAAAGCAAAAAATTTCAGAATTGCACCTTGCAATGCGGAGAAATTACTGTTTGTGCATTTACAATATTCATTGATTTTTGCCATTGAAAAACATCATGTTATTCATATACCAGAAATGTTTGAAGCTACTGACTGAATGAAAGGAGCTGGAATCTCACTCTCTTTGAATCTTCTTTATCATGCTAAGAGGAGCAGGAAAAAGCAAAAAATTTCAGAATTGCACCTTGCAATGCGGAGAAATTACTGTTTGTGCATTTACAATATTCATTGATTTTTGCCATTGAAAAACGTCCAGAAATGATTGAAGCTACTGACTGAATGAAAGGAGCTGGCATCTCACTCTCTTTGAATCTTCTTTATCATGCTAAGAGGAGCAGGAAAAGGCAAAAAATTTCAGAATTGCACCTTGCAATGCGGAGAAATTACTGTTTGTGCATTTACAATATTCATTGATTTTTTGCCATTGAAAAACATCATGTTATTCATATACCAGAAATGTTTGAAGCTACTGACTGAATGAAAGGAGCTGGCATCTCACTCTCTTTGAATCTTCTTTATCATGCTAAGAGGAGCAGGAAAAACCAAAAAATTTCAGAATTGCACCTTGCAATGCGAATAAATTACTGTTTGTGCATTTACAATATTCATTGATTTTTGCCATTGAAAAACATCATGTTATTCATATACCGGAAATGATTGAAGCTACTGACTGAATGAAAGGAGCTTTCATCTCACTCTCTTTGAATCTTCTTTATCATGCTAAGAGGAGCAGGAAAAAGCAAAACATTTCAGAATTGCACCTTGCAATGCGGAGAAATTACTGTTTGTGCATTTACAATATTCATTGATTTTTGCCATTGAAAAACATCATGTTATTCACATACCAGAAATGATTGAAGCTACTGACTGAATGAAAGGAGCTGGCATCTCACTCTCTTTGAATCTTCTTTATCATGCTAAGAGGAGCAGGAAAAAGCAAAAAATTTCAGAATTGCACCTCGCAATGCGGAGAAATTACTGTTTGTGCATTTACAATATTCATTGATTTTTGCCATTGAAAAACGTCCAGAAATGATTGAAGCTACTGACTGAATGAAAGGAGCTGGCATCTCACTCTCTTTGAATCTTCTTTATCATGCTAAGAGGAGCAGGAAAATGCAAAAAATTTCAGAATTGCACCTTGCAATGCGGAGAAATTGCTGTTTGTGCATTTACAAAATTCATTGATTTTTGCCATTGAAAAACATCATGTTATTCATATACCAGAAATGTTTGAAGCTACTGACTGAATGAAAGGAGCTGGCATCTCACTCTCTTTGAATCTTCTTTATCATGCTAAGAGGAGCAGGAAAAAGCAAAAAATTTCAGAATTGCACCTTGCAATGCGGAGAAATTACTGTTTGTGCATTTACAATATTCATTGATTTTTGCCATTGAAAAATGTCCAGAAATGATTGAAGCTACTGACTGAATGAAAGGAGCTGGCATCTCACTCTCTTTGAATCTTCTTTATCATGCTAAGAGGAGCAGGAAAAAGCAAAAAATTTCAGAATTGCACCTTGCAATGCGGAGAAATTACTGTTTGTGCATTTACAATATACATTGATTTTTGCCATTGAAAAACGTCCAGAAATGATTGAAGCTACTGACTGAATGAAAGGAGCTGGCATCTCACTCTCTTTGAATCTTCTTTACCATGCTAAGAGGAGCAGGAAAAAGCAAAAAATTTCAGAATTGCACCTTGCAATGCGGAGAAATTACTGTTTGTGCATTTACAATATTCATTGATTTTTGCCGTTGAAAAAAGTCCAGAAATGATTGAAGCTACTGACTGAATGAAAGGAGCTGGCATCTCACTCTCTTTGAATCTTCTTTATCATGCTAAGAGGAGCAGGAAAAAGCAAAAAATTTCAGAATTGCACCTTGCAATGCGGAGAAATTACTGTTTGTGCATTTACAATATTCATTGATTTTTGCCATTGAAAAACATCATGTTATTCATATACCAGAAATGATTGAAGCTACTGACTGAATGAAAGGAGCTGGCATCTCACTCTCTTTGAATCTTCTTTATCATGCTAAGAGGAGCAGGAAAAAGCAAGAAATTTCAGAATTGCACCTTGCAATGCGGAGAAATTACTGTTTGTGCATTTACAATATTCATTGATTTTTGCCATTGAAAAACATCATGTTATTCATATACCAGAAATGTTTGAAGCTACTGACTGAATGAAAGGAGCTGGCATCTCACTCTCTTTGAATCTTCTTTATCATGCTAAGAGGAGCAGGAAAAAGCAAAAAATTTCAGAATTGCACCTTGCAATGTGGAGAAATTACTGTTTGTGCATTTACAATATTCATTGATTTTTACCATTGAAAAACGTCCAGAAATGATTGAAGCTACTGACTGAATGAAAGTAGCTGCCATCTCACTCTCTTTGAATCTTTTTTATCATGCTAAGAGGAGCAGGAAAAAGCAAAAAATTTCAGACTTGCACCTTGCAATGCGGAGAAATTACTGTTTGTGCATTTACAATATTCATTGATTTTTGCCATTGAAAAACATCATGTTATTCATATACCAGAAATGTTTGAAGCTACTGACTGAATGAAAGGAGCTGGCATCTCACTCTCTTTGAATCTTCTTTATCATGCTAAGAGGAGCAGGAAAAAGCAAAAAATTTCAGAATTGCACCTTGCAATGCGGAGAAATTACTTTTTGTGCATTTACAATATTCATTGATTTTTGCCATTGAAAAACGTCCAGAAATGATTGAAGCTACTGACTGAATGAAAGGAGCTGGCATCTCACTCTCTTTGAATCTTCTTTATCATGCTAAGAGGAGCAGGAAAAAGCAAAAAATTTCAGAATTGCACCTTGCAATGCGGAGAAATTACTGTTTGTGCATTTACATATTCATTGATTTTTGCCATTGAAAAACGTCCAGAAATGATTGAAGCTACTGACTGAATGAAAGGAGCTGGCATCTCACTCTCTTTGAATCTTCTTTATCATGCTAAGAGGAGCAGGAAAAAGCAAAAAATTTCAGAATTGCACCTTGCAATGCGGAGAAATTACTGTTTGTGCATTTACAATATTCATTGATTTTTGCCATTGAAAAACATGTAATTCATATACCAGAAATGTTTGAAGCTACTGACTGAATGAAAGGAGCTGGCACCTCACTCTCTTTGAATCTTCTTTATCATGCTAAGAGGAGCGGGAAAAAGCAAAAAATTTCAGAATTGCACCTTGCAATGCGGAGAAATTACTGTTTGTGCATTTACAATATTCATTGATTTTTGCCATTGAAAAACGTCCAGAAATGATTGAAGGTACTGACTGAATGAAAGGAGCTGGCATCTCACTCTCTTTGAATCTTCTTTATCATGCTAAGAGGAGCAGGAAAAAGCAAAAAATTTCAGAATTGCACCTTGCAATGCGGAGAAATTACTGTTTGTGCATTTACAATATTCATTGATTTTTGCCATTGAAAAACGTCCAGAAATGATTGAAGCTACTGACTGAATGAAAGGAGCTGGCATCTCACTCTCTTTGAATCTTCTTTATCATGCTAAGAGGAGCAGGAAAAAGCAAAAAATTTCAGAATTGCACCTTGCAATGCGGAGAAATTACAGTTTGTGCATTTACAATATTCATTGATTTTTGCCATTGAGAAACGTCCAGAAATGATTGAAGCTACTGACTGAATGAAAGGAGCTGGCATCTCACTCTCTTTGAATCTTCTTTATCATGCTAAGAGGAACAGGAAAAAGCAAAAAATTTCAGAATTGCACCTTGCAATACGGAGAAATTACTGTTTGTGCATTTACAATATTCATTGATTTTTGCCATTGAAAAACATCATGTTATTTATATACCAGAAATGTTTGAAGCTACTGACTGAATGAAAGGAGCTGGCATCTCACTCTCTTTGAATCTTCTTTATCATGCTAAGAGGAGCAGGAAAAAGCAAAAAATTTCAGAATTGCACCTTGCAATGTGGAGAAATTACTGTTTGTGCATTTACAATATTCATTGATTTTTACCATTGAAAAACGTCCAGAAATGATTGAAGCTACTGACTGAATGAAAGTAGCTGGCATCTCACTCTCTTTGAATTTTCTTTATCATGCTAAGAGGAGCAGGAAAAAGCAAAAAATTTCAGACTTGCACCTTGCAATGCGGAGAAATTACTGTTTGTGCATTTACAATATTCATTGATTTTTGCCATTGAAAAAAATCATGTTATTCATATACCAGAAATGTTTGAAGCTACTGACTGAATGAAAGGAGCTGGCATCTCACTCTCTTTGAATCTTCTTTATCATGCTAAGAGGAGCAGGAAAAAGCAAAAAATTTCAGAATTGCACCTTGCAATGCGGAGAAATTACTGTTTGTGCATTTACAATATTCATTGATTTTTGCCATTGAAAAACATCATGTTATTCATATACAAGAAATGTTTGAAGCTACTGACTGAATGAAAGGAGCTGGCATCTCAATCTCTTTGAATCTTCTTTATCATGCTAAGAGGAGCAGGAAAAAGCAAAAAATTTCAGAATTGCACCTTGCAATGTGGAGAAATTACTGTTTGTGCATTTACAATATTCATTGATTTTTACCATTGAAAAACGTCCAGAAATGATTGAAGCAACTGACTGAATGAAAGTAGCTGGCATCTCACTCTCTTTGAATCCTCTTTATCATGCTAAGAGGAGCAGGAAAAAGCAAAAAATTTCAGACTTGCACCTTGCAATGCGGAGAAATTACTATTTGTGCATTTACAATATTCATTGATTTTTGCCATTGAAAAACATCATGTTATTCATATACCAGAAATGTTTGAAGCTACTGACTGAATGAAAGGAGCTGGCATCTCACTCTCTTTGAATCTTCTTTATCATGCTAAGAGGAGCAGGAAAAAGCAAAAAATTTCAGAATTGCACCTTGCAATGCGGAGAAATTACTGTTTGTGCATTTACAATATTCATTGATTTTTGCCATTGAAAAACATCATGTTATTCATATACCAGAAATGTTTGAAGCTACTGACTGAATGAAAGGAGCTGACATCTCACTCTCTTTGAATCTTCTTTATCATGCTAAGAGGAGCAGGAAAAAGCAAAAAATTTCAGAATTGCACCTTGCAATGCGGAGAAATTACTGTTTGTGCATTTACAATATTCATTGATTTTTGCCATTGAAAAATGTCCAGAAATGATTGAAGCTACTGACTGAATGAAAGGAGCTGGCATCTCACTCTCTTTGAATCATGATAAGAGGAGCAGGAAAAAGCAAAAAATTTCAGAATTGCACCTTGCAATGCGGAGAAATTACTGTTTGTGCATTTACAATATTCATTGATTTTTGCCATTGAAAAACATCATGTTATTCATATACCAGAAATGTTTGAAGCTACTGACTGAATGAAAGGAGCTGGCATCTCACTCTCTTTGAATCTTCTTTATCATGCTAAGAGGAGCAGGAAAAAGCAAAAAATTTTAGAATTGCACCTTGCAATGTGGAGAAATTACTGTTTGTGCATTTACAATATTCATTGATTTTTACCATTGAAAAACGTCCAGAAATGATTGAAGCTACTGACTGAATGAAAATAGCTGGCATCTCACTCTCTTTGAATCTTCTTTATCATGCTAAGAGGAGCAGGAAAAAGCAAAAAATTTCAGACTTGCACCTTGCAATGCGGAGAAATTACTGTTTGTGCATTTACAATATTCATTGATTTTTGCCATTGAAAAACATCATGTTATTCATATACCAGAAATGTTTGAAGCTACTGACTGAATGAAAGGAGCTGGCATCTCACTCTCTTTGAATCTTCTTTATCATGCTAAGAGGAGCAGGAAAAAGCAAAAAATTTCAGAATTGCACCTTGCAATGCGGAGAAATTACTGTTTGTGCATTTACAATATTCATTGATTTTTGCCATTGAAAAACGTCCAGAAATGATTGAAGCTACTGACTGAATGAAAGGAGCTGGCATCTCACTCTCTTTGAATCTTCTTTATCATGCTAAGAGGAGCAGGAAAAAGCAAAAAATTTCAGAATTGCACCTTGCAATGCGGAGAAATTACTGTTTGTGCATTTACAATATTCATTGATTTTTGCCATTGAAAAACGTCCAGAAATGATTGAAGCTACTGACTGAATGAAAGGAGCTGGCATCTCACTCTCTTTGAATCTTCTTTATCATGCTAAGAGGAGCAGGAAAAAGCAAAAAATTTCAGAATTGCACCTTGCAATGCGGAGAAATTACTGTTTGTGCATTTACAATATTCATTGATTTTTGCCATTGAAAAACATGTTATTCATATACCAGAAATGTTTGAAGCTACTGACTGAATGAAAGGAGCTGGCACCTCACTCTATTTGAATCTTCTTTATCATGCTAAGAGGAGCGGGAAAAAGCAAAAAATTTCAGAATTGCACCTTGCAATGCGGAAAAATTACTGTTTGTGCATTTACAATATTCATTGATTTTTGCCATTGAAAAACGTCCAGAAATGATTGAAGGTACTGACTGAATGAAAGGAGCTGGCATCTCACTCTCTTTGAATCTTCTTTATCATGCTAAGAGGAGCAGGAAAAAGCAAAAAATTTCAGAATTGCACCTTGCAATGCGGAGAAATTACAGTTTGTGCATTTACAATATTCATTGATTTTTGCCATTGAAAAACGTCCAGAAATGATTGAAGCTACTGACTGAATGAAAGGAGCTGGCATCTCACTCTCTTTGAATCTTCTTTATCATGCTAAGAGGAGCAGGAAAAAGCAAAAAATTTCAGAATTGCACCTTGCAATGCGGAGAAATTACAGTTTGTGCATTTACAATATTCATTGATTTTTGCCATTGAAAAACATCCAGAAATGATTGAAGCTACTGACTGAATGAAAGGAGCTGGCATCTCACTCTCTTTGAATCTTCTTTATCATGCTAAGAGGAGCAGGAAAAAGCAAAAAATTTCAGAATTGCACCTTGCAATGCGGAGAAATTACTGTTTGTGCATTTACAATATTCATTGATTTTTGCCATTGAAAAACATCATGTTATTCATATACCAGAAATGTTTGAAGCTACTGACTGAATGAAAGGAGCTGGCATCTCACTCTCTTTGAATCTTCTTTATCATGCTAAGAGGAGCAGGAAAAAGCAAAAAATTTCAGAATTGCACCTTGCAATGTGGAGAAATTTCTGTTTGTGCATTTACAATATTCATTGATTTTTACCATTGAAAAACGTCCAGAAATGATTGAAGCTACTGACTGAATGAAAGTAGCTGGCATCTCACTCTCTTTGAATCTTCTTTATCATGCTAAGAGGAGCAGGAAAAAGCAAAAAATTTCAGACTTGCACCTTGCAATGCGGAGAAATTACTGTTTGTGCATTTACAATATTCATTGATTTATGCCATTGAAAAACATCATGTTATTCATATACCAGAAATGTTTGAAGCTACTGACTGAATGAAAGGAGCTGGCATCTCACTCTCTTTGAATCTTCTTTATCATGCTAAGAGGAGCAGGAAAAAGCAAAAAATTTCAGAATTGCACCTTGCAATGCGGAGAAATTACTGTTTGTGCATTTACAATATTCATTGATTTTTGCCATTGAAAAACATCATGTTATTCATATACCAGAAATGTTTGAAGCTACTGACTGAATGAAAGGAGCTGGCATCTCAATCTCTTTGAATCTTCTTTATCATGCTAAGAGGAGCAGGATAAAGCAAAAAATTTCAGAATTGCACCTTGCAATGTGGAGAAATTACTGTTTGTGCATTTACAATATTCATTGATTTTTACCATTGAAAAACGTCCAGAAATGATTGAAGCTACTGACTGAATGAAAGTAGCTGGCATCTCACTCTCTTTGAATCTTCTTTATCATGCTAAGAGGAGCAGTAAAAAGCAAAAAATTTCAGACTTGCACCCTGCAATGCGGAGAAATTACTGTTTGTGCATTTACAATATTCATTGATTTTTGCCATTGAAAAACATCATGTTATTCATATACCAGAAATGTTTGAAGCTACTGACTGAATGAAAGGAGCTGGCATCTCACTCTCTTTGAATCTTCTTTATCATGCTAAGAGGAGCAGGAAAAAGCAAAAAATTTCAGACTTGCACCTTGCAATGCGGAGAAATTACTGTTTGTGCATTTACAATATTCATTGATTTTTGCCATTGAAAAACATCATGTTATTCATATACCAAAAATGTTTGAAGCTACTGACTGAATGAAAGGAACTGGCATCTCACTCTCTTTGAATCTTCTTTATCATGCTAAGAGGAGCAGGAAAAAGCAAAAAATTTCAGAATTGCACCTTGCAATGCGGAGAAATTACTGTTTGTGCATTTACAATATTCATTGATTTTTGCCATTGAAAAACGTCCAGAAATGATTGAAGGTACTGACTGAACGAAAGGAGCTGGCATCTCACTCTCTTTGAATCTTCTTTATCATTCTAAGAGGAGCAGGAAAAAGCAAAAAATTTCAGAATTGCACCTTGCAATGCGGAGAAATTACTGTTTGTGCATTTACAATATTCATTGATTTTTGCCATTGAAAAACGTCCAGAAATGATTGAAGCTACTGACTCAATGAATGGAGCTGGCATCTCACTCTCTTTGAATCTTCTTTATCATGCTAAGAGGAGCAGGAAAAAGCAAAAAATTTCAGAATTGCACCTTGCAATGCGGAGAAATTACAGTTTGTGCATTTACAATATTCATTGATTTTTGCCATTGAAAAACGTCCAGAAATGATTGAAGCTACTGACTGAATGAAAGGAGCTGGCATCTCACTCTCTTTGAATCTTCTTTATCATGCTAAGAGGAGCAGGAAAAAGCAAAAAATTTCAGAATTGCACCTTGCAATGCGGAGAAATTACTGTTTGTGCATTTACAATATTCGTTGATTTTTGCCATTGAAAAACGTCCAGAAATGATTGAAGCTACTGACTGAATGAAAGGAGCTGGCATCTCACTCTCTTTGAATCTTCTTTATCATGCTAAGAGGAGCAGGAAAAAGCAAAAAATTTCAGAATTGCACCTTGCAATGCGGAGAAATTACAGTTTGTGCATTTACAATATTCATTGATTTTTGCCATTGAAAAACGTCCAGAAATGATTGAAGCTACTGACTGAATGAAAGGAGCTGGCATCTCACTCTCTTTGAATCTTCTTTATCATGCTAAGAGGAGCAGGAAAGAGCAAAAAATTTCAGAATTGCACCTTGCAATGCGGAGAAATGACTGTTTGTGCATTTACAATATTCATTGATTTTTGCCATTGAAAAACATGTTATTCATATACCAGAAATGTTTGAAGCTCCTGACTGAATGAAAGGAGCTGGCACCTCACTCTCTTTGAATCTTCTTTATCATGCTAAGAGGAGCAGGAAAAAGCAAAAAATTTCAGAATTGCACCTTGCAATGCGGAGAAATTACTGTTTGTGCATTTACAATATTCATTGATTTTTGCCATTGAAAAACGTCCAGAAATGATTGAAGCTACTGACTGAATGAAAGGAGCTGGCATCTCACTCTCTTTGAATCTTCTTTATCATGCTAAGAGGAGCAGGAAAAAGCAAAAAATTTCAGAATTGCACCTTGCAATGCGGAGAAATTACTGTTTGTGCATTTACAATATTCATTGATTTTTGCCATTGAAAAATGTCCAGAAATGATTGAAGCTACTGACTGAATGAAAGGAGCTGGCATCTCACTCTCTTTGAATCTTCTTTATCATGCTAAGAGGAGCAGGAAAAAGCAAAAAATTTCAGAATTGCGCCTTGCAATGCGGAGAAATTACTGTTTGTGCATTTACAAAATTCATTGATTTTTGCCATTGAAAAACATCATGTTATTCATATACCAGAAATGATTGAAGCTACTGACTGAAGGAAAGGAGCTGGCATCTCACTCTCTTTGAATCTTCTTTATCATGCTAAGAGGAGCAGGAAAAAGCAAAAAATTTCAGAATTGCACCTTGCAATGCGGAGAAATTACTGTTTGTGCATTTACAATATTCATTGATTTTTGCCATTGAAAAACGTCCAGAAATGATTGAAGCTACTGACTGAATGAAAGGAGCTGGCATCTCACTCTCTTTGAATCTTCTTTATCATGCTAAGAGGAGCAGGAAAAAGCAAAAAATTTCAGAATTGCACCTTGCAATGCGGAGAAATTACTGTTTGTGCATTTACAATATTCATTGATTTTTGCGATTGAAAAACATCATGTTATTCATATACCAGAAATGATTGAAGCTACTGACTGAATGAAAGGAGCTGGCATCTCATTCTCTTTGAATCTTCTTTATCATGCTAAGAGGAGCAGGAAAAAGTAAAAAATTTCAGAATTGCACCTTGCAATGCGGAGAAATTACTGTTTGTGCATTTACAATATTCAATGATTTTTGCCATTGAAAAACGTCCAGAAATGATTGAAGCTACTGACTGAATGAAAGGAGCTGGCATCTCACTCTCTTTGAATCTTGTTTATCATGCTAAGAGGAGCAGGAAAAAGCAAAAAATTTCAGAATTGCACCTTGCAATGCGGAGAAATTACTGTTTGTGCATTTACAATATTCATTGATTTTTGCCATTGAAAAACGTCCAGAAATGATTGAAGCTACTGACTGAATGAAAGGAGCTGGCATCTCACTCTCTTTGAATCTTCTTTATCATGCTAAGAGGAGCAGGAAAAAGCCAAAAATTTCAGAATTGCACCTTGCAATGCGGAGAAATTACTGTTTGTGCATTTACAATATTCATTGATTTTTGCTATTGAAAAACATCATGTTATTCATATACCAGAAATGATTGAAGCTACTGACTGAATGAAAGGAGCTGGCATCTCACTCTCTTTGAATCTTCTTTATCATGCTAAGAGGAGCAGGAAAAAGCAAAAAATTTCAGAATTGCACCTTGCAATGCGGAGAAATTGCAGTTTGTGCATTTACAATATTCATTGATTTTTGCCATTGAAAAACGTCCAGAAATGATTGAAGCTACTGACTGAATGAAAGGAGCTGGCATCTCACTCTCTTTGAATCTTCTTTATCATGCTAAGAGGAGCAGGAAAAAGCAAAAAATTTCAGAATTGCACCTTGCAATGCGGAGAAATTACTGTTTGTGCATTTACAATATTCATTGATTTTTGCCATTGAAAAACATCATGTTATTCATATACCAGAAATGATTGAAGCTACTGACTGAATGAAAGGAGCTGGCATCTCACTCTCTTTGAATCTTCTTTATCATGCTAAGAGGAGCAGGAAAAAGCAAAAAATTTCAGAATTGCACCTTGCAATGCGGAGAAATTGCAGTTTGTGCATTTACAATATTCATTGATTTTTGCCATTGAAAAACGTCCAGAAATGATTGAAGCTACTGACTGAATGAAAGGAGCTGGCATCTCACTCTCTTTGAATCTTCTTTATCATGCTAAGAGGAGCAGGAAAAAGCAAAACATTTCAGAATTGCACCTTGCAATGCGGAGAAATTACTGTTTGTGCATTTACAATATTCATTGATTTTTGCGATTGAAAAACATCATGTTATTCATATACCAGAAATGATTGAAGCTACTGACTGAATGAAAGGAGCTGGCATCTCACTCTCTTTGAATCTTCTTTATCATGCTAAGAGGAGCAGGAAAAAGTAAAAAATTTCAGAATTGCACCTTGCAATGCGGAGAAATTACTGTTTGTGCATTTACAATATTCAATGATTTTTGCCATTGAAAAACGTCCAGAAATGATTGAAGCTACTGACTGAATGAAAGGAGCTGGCATCTCACTCTCTTTGAATCTTCTTTATCATGCTAAGAGGAGCAGGAAAAAGCAAAAAATTTCAGAATTGCACCTTGCAATGCGGAGAAATTACTGTTTGTGCATTTACAATATTCATTGATTTTTGCCATTGAAAAACGTCCAGAAATGATTGAAGCTACTGACTGAATGAAAGGAGCTGGCATCTCACTCTCTTTGAATCTTCTTTATCATGCTAAGAGGAGCAGGAAAAAGCAAAAAATTTCAGAATTGCACCTTGCAATGCGGAGAAATTACTGTTTGTGCATTTACAATATTCATTGATTTTTGCCATTGAAAAATGTCCAGAAATGATTGAAGCTACTGACTGAATGAAAGGAGCTGGCATCTCACTCTCTTTGAATCTTCTTTATCATGCTAAGAGGAGCAGGAAAAAGCAAAAAATTTCAGAATTGCGCCTTGCAATGCGGAGAAATTACTGTTTGTGCATTTACAAAATTCATTGATTTTTGCCATTGAAAAACATCATGTTATTCATATACCAGAAATGATTGAAGCTACTGACTGAAGGAAAGGATCTGGCATCTCACTCTCTTTGAATCTTCTTTGTCATGCTAAGAGGAGCAGGAAAAAGCAAAAAATTTCAGAATTGCACCTTGCAATGCGGAGAAATTACTGTTTGTGCATTTACAATATTCATTGATTTTTGCCATTGAAAAACGTCCAGAAATGATTGAAGCTACTGACTGAATGAAAGGAGCTGGAATCTCACTCTCTTTGAATCTTCTTTATCATGCTAAGAGGAGCAGGAAAAAGCAAAACATTTCAGAATTGCACCTTGCAATGCGGAGAAATTACTGTTTGTGCATTTACAATATTCATTGATTTTTGCGATTGAAAAACATCATGTTATTCATATACCAGAAATGATTGAAGCTACTGACTGAATGAAAGGAGCTGGCATCTCACTCTCTTTGAATCTTCTTTATCATGCTAAGAGGAGCAGGAAAAAGTAAAAAATTTCAGAATTGCACCTTGCAATGCGGAGAAATTACTGTTTGTGCATTTACAATATTCAATGATTTTTGCCATTGAAAAACGTCCAGAAATGATTGAAGCTACTGACTGAATGAAAGGAGCTGGCATCTCACTCTCCTTGAATCTTCTTTATCATGCTAAGAGGAGCAGGAAAAAGCAAAAAATTTCAGAATTGCACCTTGCAATGCGGAGAAATTACTGTTTGTGCATTTACAATATTCATTGATTTTTGCCATTGAAAAACGTCCAGAAATGATTGAAGCTACCGACTGAATGAAAGGAGCTGGCATCTCACTCTCTTTGAATCTTCTTTATCATGCTAAGAGGAGCAGGAAAAAGCAAAAAATTTCAGAATTGCACCTTGCAATGCGGAGAAATTACTGTTTGTGCATTTACAATATTCATTGATTTTTGCCATTGAAAAATGTCCAGAAATGATTGAAGCTACTGACTGAATGAAAGGAGCTGGCATCTCACTCTCTTTGAATCTTCTTTATCATGCTAAGAGGAGCAGGAAAAAGCAAAAAATTTCAGAATTGCGCCTTGCAATGCGGAGAAATTACTGTTTGTGCATTTACAAAATTCATTGATTTTTGCCATTGAAAAACATCATGTTATTCATATACCAGAAATGATTGAAGCTACTGACTGAAGGAAAGGATCTGGCATCTCACTCTCTTTGAATCTTCTTTGTCATGCTAAGAGGAGCAGGAAAAAGCAAAAAATTTCAGAATTGCACCTTGCAATGCGGAGAAATTACTGTTTGTGCATTTACAATATTCATTGATTTTTGCCATTGAAAAACGTCCAGAAATGATTGAAGCTACTGACTGAATGAAAGGAGCTGGCATCTCACTCTCTTTGAATCTTCTTTATCATGCTAAGAGGAGCAGGAAAAAGCAAAACATTTCAGAATTGCACCTTGCAATGCGGAGAAATTACTGTTTGTGCATTTACAATATTCATTGATTTTTGCGATTGAAAAACATCATGTTATTCATATACCAGAAATGATTGAAGCTACTGACTGAATGAAAGGAGCTGGCATCTCACTCTCTTTGAATCTTCTTTATCATGCTAAGAGGAGCAGGAAAAAGTAAAAAATTTCAGAATTGCACCTTGCAATGCGGAGAAATTACTGTTTGTGCATTTACAATATTCAATGATTTTTGCCATTGAAAAACGTCCAGAAATGATTGAAGCTACTGACTGAATGAAAGGAGCTGGCATCTCACTCTCTTTGAATCTTCTTTATCATGCTAAGAGGAGCAGGAAAAAGTAAAAAATTTCAGAATTGCACCTTGCAATGCGGAGAAATTACTGTTTGTGCATTTACAATATTCATTGATTTTTGCGATTGAAAAACATCATGTTATTCATATACCAGAAATGATTGAAGCTACTGACTGAATGAAAGGAGCTGGCATCTCATTCTCTTTGAATCTTCTTTATCATGCTAAGAGGAGCAGGAAAAAGTAAAAAATTTCAGAATTGCACCTTGCAATGCGGAGAAATTACTGTTTGTGCATTTACAATATTCAATGATTTTTGCCATTGAAAAACGTCCAGAAATGATTGAAGCTACTGACTGAATGAAAGGAGCTGGCATCTCACTCTCTTTGAATCTTGTTTATCATGCTAAGAGGAGCAGGAAAAAGCAAAAAATTTCAGAATTGCACCTTGCAATGCGGAGAAATTACTGTTTGTGCATTTACAATATTCATTGATTTTTGCCATTGAAAAACGTCCAGAAATGATTGAAGCTACTGACTGAATGAAAGGAGCTGGCATCTCACTCTCTTTGAATCTTCTTTATCATGCTAAGAGGAGCAGGAAAAAGCCAAAAATTTCAGAATTGCACCTTGCAATGCGGAGAAATTACTGTTTGTGCATTTACAATATTCATTGATTTTTGCTATTGAAAAACATCATGTTATTCATATACCAGAAATGATTGAAGCTACTGACTGAATGAAAGGAGCTGGCATCTCACTCTCTTTGAATCTTCTTTATCATGCTAAGAGGAGCAGGAAAAAGCAAAAAATTTCAGAATTGCACCTTGCAATGCGGAGAAATTGCAGTTTGTGCATTTACAATATTCATTGATTTTTGCCATTGAAAAACGTCCAGAAATGATTGAAGCTACTGACTGAATGAAAGGAGCTGGCATCTCACTCTCTTTGAATCTTCTTTATCATGCTAAGAGGAGCAGGAAAAAGCAAAAAATTTCAGAATTGCACCTTGCAATGCGGAGAAATTGCAGTTTGTGCATTTGCAATATTCATTGATTTTTGCCATTGAAAAACGTCCAGAAATGATTGAAGCTACTGACTGAATGAAAGGAGCTGGCATCTCACTCTCTTTGAATCTTCTTTATCATGCTAAGAGGAGCAGGAAAAAGCAAAAAATTTCAGAATTGCACCTTGCAATGCGGAGAAATTACTGTTTGTGCATTTACAATATTCATTGATTTTTGCCATTGAAAAACGTCCAGAAATGATTGAAGCTACTGACTGAATGAAAGGAGCTGGCATCTCACTCTCTTTGAATCTTCTTTATCATGCTAAGAGGAGCAGGAAAAAGCAAAACATTTCAGAATTGCACCTTGCAATGCGGAGAAATTACTGTTTGTGCATTTACAATATTCATTGATTTTTGCGATTGAAAAACATCATGTTATTCATATACCAGAAATGATTGAAGCTACTGACTGAATGAAAGGAGCTGGCATCTCACTCTCTTTGAATCTTCTTTATCATGCTAAGAGGAGCAGGAAAAAGTAAAAAATTTCAGAATTGCACCTTGCAATGCGGAGAAATTACTGTTTGTGCATTTACAATATTCAATGATTTTTGCCATTGAAAAACGTCCAGAAATGATTGAAGCTACTGACTGAATGAAAGGAGCTGGCATCTCACTCTCTTTGAATCTTCTTTATCATGCTAAGAGGAGCAGGAAAAAGCAAAAAATTTCAGAATTGCACCTTGCAATGCGGAGAAATTACTGTTTGTGCATTTACAATATTCATTGATTTTTGCCATTGAAAAACGTCCAGAAATGATTGAAGCTACTGACTGAATGAAAGGAGCTGGCATCTCACTCTCTTTGAATCTTCTTTATCATGCTAAGAGGAGCAGGAAAAAGCAAAAAATTTCAGAATTGCACCTTGCAATGCGGAGAAATTACTGTTTGTGCATTTACAATATTCATTGATTTTTGCCATTGAAAAATGTCCAGAAATGATTGAAGCTACTGACTGAATGAAAGGAGCTGGCATCTCACTCTCTTTGAATCTTCTTTATCATGCTAAGAGGAGCAGGAAAAAGCAAAAAATTTCAGAATTGCGCCTTGCAATGCGGAGAAATTACTGTTTGTGCATTTACAAAATTCATTGATTTTTGCCATTGAAAAACATCATGTTATTCATATACCAGAAATGATTGAAGCTACTGACTGAAGGAAAGGATCTGGCATCTCACTCTCTTTGAATCTTCTTTGTCATGCTAAGAGGAGCAGGAAAAAGCAAAAAATTTCAGAATTGCACCTTGCAATGCGGAGAAATTACTGTTTGTGCATTTACAATATTCATTGATTTTTGCCATTGAAAAACGTCCAGAAATGATTGAAGCTACTGACTGAATGAAAGGAGCTGGAATCTCACTCTCTTTGAATCTTCTTTATCATGCTAAGAGGAGCAGGAAAAAGCAAAACATTTCAGAATTGCACCTTGCAATGCGGAGAAATTACTGTTTGTGCATTTACAATATTCATTGATTTTTGCGATTGAAAAACATCATGTTATTCATATACCAGAAATGATTGAAGCTACTGACTGAATGAAAGGAGCTGGCATCTCACTCTCTTTGAATCTTCTTTATCATGCTAAGAGGAGCAGGAAAAAGTAAAAAATTTCAGAATTGCACCTTGCAATGCGGAGAAATTACTGTTTGTGCATTTACAATATTCAATGATTTTTGCCATTGAAAAACGTCCAGAAATGATTGAAGCTACTGACTGAATGAAAGGAGCTGGCATCTCACTCTCCTTGAATCTTCTTTATCATGCTAAAAGGAGCAGGAAAAAGCAAAAAATTTCAGAATTGCACCTTGCAATGCGGAGAAATTACTGTTTGTGCATTTACAATATTCATTGATTTTTGCCATTGAAAAACATCATGTTATTCATATACCAGAAATGATTGAAGCTACTGACTGAATGAAAGGAGCTGGCATCTCACTCTCTTTGAATCTTCTTTATCATGCTAAGAGGAGCAGGAAAAAGCAAAAAATTTCAGAATTGCACCTTGCAATGCGGAGAAATTGCAGTTTGTGCATTTACAATATTCATTGATTTTTGCCATTGAAAAACGTCCAGAAATGATTGAAGCTACTGACTGAATGAAAGGAGCTGGCATCTCACTCTCTTTGAATCTTCTTTATCATGCTAAGAGGAGCAGGAAAAAGCAAAAAATTTCAGAATTGCACCTTGCAATGCGGAGAAATTACTGTTTGTGCATTTACAATATTCATTGATTTTTGCCATTGAAAAATGTCCAGAAATGATTGAAGCTACTGACTGAATGAAAGGAGCTGGCATCTCACTCTCTTTGAATCTTCTTTATCATGCTAAGAGGAGCAGGAAAAAGCAAAAAATTTCAGAATTGCGCCTTGCAATGCGGAGAAATTACTGTTTGTGCATTTACAAAATTCATTGATTTTTGCCATTGAAAAACATCATGTTATTCATATACCAGAAATGATTGAAGCTACTGACTGAAGGAAAGGATCTGGCATCTCAATCTCTTTGAATCTTCTTTGTCATGCTAAGAGGAGCAGGAAAAAGCAAAAAATTTCAGAATTGCACCTTGCAATGCGGAGAAATTACTGTTTGTGCATTTACAATATTCATTGATTTTTGCCATTGAAAAACGTCCAGAAATGATTGAAGCTACTGACTGAATGAAAGGAGCTGGCATCTCACTCTCTTTGAATCTTCTTTATCATGCTAAGAGGAGCAGGAAAAAGCAAAACATTTCAGAATTGCACCTTGCAATGCGGAGAAATTACTGTTTGTGCATTTACAATATTCATTGATTTTTGCGATTGAAAAACATCATGTTATTCATATACCAGAAATGATTGAAGCTACTGACTGAATGAAAGGAGCTGGCATCTCACTCTCTTTGAATCTTCTTTATCATGCTAAGAGGAGCAGGAAAAAGTAAAAAATTTCAGAATTGCACCTTGCAATGCGGAGAAATTACTGTTTGTGCATTTACAATATTCAATGATTTTTGCCATTGAAAAACGTCCAGAAATGATTGAAGCTACTGACTGAATGAAAGGAGCTGGCATCTCACTCTCTTTGAATCTTCTTTATCATGCTAAGAGGAGCAGGAAAAAGTAAAAAATTTCAGAATTGCACCTTGCAATGCGGAGAAATTGCAGTTTGTGCATTTACAATATTCATTGATTTTTGCCATTGAAAAACGTCCAGAAATGATTGAAGCTACTGACTGAATGAAAGGAGCTGGCATCTCACTCTCTTTGAATCTTCTTTATCATGCTAAGAGGAGCAGGAAAAAGCAAAAAATTTCAGAATTGCACCTTGCAATGCGGAGAAATTGCAGTTTGTGCATTTACAATATTCATTGATTTTTGCCATTGAAAAACGTCCAGAAATGATTGAAGCTACTGACTGAATGAAAGGAGCTGGCATCTCACTCTCTTTGAATCTTCTTTATCATGCTAAGAGGAGCAGGAAAAAGCAAAAAATTTCAGAATTGCACCTTGCAATGCGGAGAAATTACTGTTTGTGCATTTACAATATTCATTGATTTTTGCCATTGAAAAACGTCCAGAAATGATTGAAGCTACTGACTGAATGAAAGGAGCTGGCATCTCACTCTCTTTGAATCTTCTTTATCATGCTAAGAGGAGCAGGAAAAAGCAAAACATTTCAGAATTGCACCTTGCAATGCGGAGAAATTACTGTTTGTGCATTTACAATATTCATTGATTTTTGCGATTGAAAAACATCATGTTATTCATATACCAGAAATGATTGAAGCTACTGACTGAATGAAAGGAGCTGGCATCTCACTCTCTTTGAATCTTCTTTATCATGCTAAGAGGAGCAGGAAAAAGTAAAAAATTTCAGAATTGCACCTTGCAATGCGGAGAAATTACTGTTTGTGCATTTACAATATTCAATGATTTTTGCCATTGAAAAACGTCCAGAAATGATTGAAGCTACTGACTGAATGAAAGGAGCTGGCATCTCACTCTCTTTGAATCTTCTTTATCATGCTAAGAGGAGCAGGAAAAAGCAAAAAATTTCAGAATTGCACCTTGCAATGCGGAGAAATTACTGTTTGTGCATTTACAATATTCATTGATTTTTGCCATTGAAAAACGTCCAGAAATGATTGAAGCTACTGACTGAATGAAAGGAGCTGGCATCTCACTCTCTTTGAATCTTCTTTATCATGCTAAGAGGAGCAGGAAAAAGCAAAAAATTTCAGAATTGCACCTTGCAATGCAGAGAAATTACTGTTTGTGCATTTACAATATTCATTGATTTTTGCCATTGAAAAATGTCCAGAAATGATTGAAGCTACTGACTGAATGAAAGGAGCTGGCATCTCACTCTCTTTGAATCTTCTTTATCATGCTAAGAGGAGCAGGAAAAAGCAAAAAATTTCAGAATTGCGCCTTGCAATGCGGAGAAATTACTGTTTGTGCATTTACAAAATTCATTGATTTTTGCCATTGAAAAACATCATGTTATTCATATACCAGAAATGATTGAAGCTACTGACTGAAGGAAAGGATCTGGCATCTCACTCTCTTTGAATCTTCTTTGTCATGCTAAGAGGAGCAGGAAAAAGCAAAAAATTTCAGAATTGCACCTTGCAATGCGGAGAAATTACTGTTTGTGCATTTACAATATTCATTGATTTTTGCCATTGAAAAACGTCCAGAAATGATTGAAGCTACTGACTGAATGAAAGGAGCTGGAATCTCACTCTCTTTGAATCTTCTTTATCATGCTAAGAGGAGCAGGAAAAAGCAAAACATTTCAGAATTGCACCTTGCAATGCGGAGAAATTACTGTTTGTGCATTTACAATATTCATTGATTTTTGCGATTGAAAAACATCATGTTATTCATATACCAGAAATGATTGAAGCTACTGACTGAATGAAAGGAGCTGGCATCTCACTCTCTTTGAATCTTCTTTATCATGCTAAGAGGAGCAGGAAAAAGTAAAAAATTTCAGAATTGCACCTTGCAATGCGGAGAAATTACTGTTTGTGCATTTACAATATTCAATGATTTTTGCCATTGAAAAACGTCCAGAAATGATTGAAGCTACTGACTGAATGAAAGGAGCTGGCATCTCACTCTCCTTGAATCTTCTTTATCATGCTAAAAGGAGCAGGAAAAAGCAAAAAATTTCAGAATTGCACCTTGCAATGCGGAGAAATTACTGTTTGTGCATTTACAATATTCATTGATTTTTGCCATTGAAAAACATCATGTTATTCATATACCAGAAATGATTGAAGCTACTGACTGAATGAAAGGAGCTGGCATCTCACTCTCTTTGAATCTTCTTTATCATGCTAAGAGGAGCAGGAAAAAGCAAAAAATTTCAGAATTGCACCTTGCAATGCGGAGAAATTGCAGTTTGTGCATTTACAATATTCATTGATTTTTGCCATTGAAAAACGTCCAGAAATGATTGAAGCTACTGACTGAATGAAAGGAGCTGGCATCTCACTCTCTTTGAATCTTCTTTATCATGCTAAGAGGAGCAGGAAAAAGCAAAAAATTTCAGAATTGCACCTTGCAATGCGGAGAAATTACTGTTTGTGCATTTACAATATTCATTGATTTTTGCCATTGAAAAACGTCCAGAAATGATTGAAGCTACCGACTGAATGAAAGGAGCTGGCATCTCACTCTCTTTGAATCTTCTTTATCATGCTAAGAGGAGCAGGAAAAAGCAAAAAATTTCAGAATTGCACCTTGCAATGCGGAGAAATTACTGTTTGTGCATTTACAATATTCATTGATTTTTGCCATTGAAAAATGTCCAGAAATGATTGAAGCTACTGACTGAATGAAAGGAGCTGGCATCTCACTCTCTTTGAATCTTCTTTATCATGCTAAGAGGAGCAGGAAAAAGCAAAAAATTTCAGAATTGCGCCTTGCAATGCGGAGAAATTACTGTTTGTGCATTTACAAAATTCATTGATTTTTGCCATTGAAAAACATCATGTTATTCATATACCAGAAATGATTGAAGCTACTGACTGAAGGAAAGGATCTGGCATCTCACTCTCTTTGAATCTTCTTTGTCATGCTAAGAGGAGCAGGAAAAAGCAAAAAATTTCAGAATTGCACCTTGCAATGCGGAGAAATTACTGTTTGTGCATTTACAATATTCATTGATTTTTGCCATTGAAAAACGTCCAGAAATGATTGAAGCTACTGACTGAATGAAAGGAGCTGGCATCTCACTCTCTTTGAATCTTCTTTATCATGCTAAGAGGAGCAGGAAAAAGCAAAACATTTCAGAATTGCACCTTGCAATGCGGAGAAATTACTGTTTGTGCATTTACAATATTCATTGATTTTTGCGATTGAAAAACATCATGTTATTCATATACCAGAAATGATTGAAGCTACTGACTGAATGAAAGGAGCTGGCATCTCACTCTCTTTGAATCTTCTTTATCATGCTAAGAGGAGCAGGAAAAAGTAAAAAATTTCAGAATTGCACCTTGCAATGCGGAGAAATTACTGTTTGTGCATTTACAATATTCAATGATTTTTGCCATTGAAAAACGTCCAGAAATGATTGAAGCTACTGACTGAATGAAAGGAGCTGGCATCTCACTCTCTTTGAATCTTCTTTATCATGCTAAGAGGAGCAGGAAAAAGTAAAAAATTTCAGAATTGCACCTTGCAATGCGGAGAAATTACTGTTTGTGCATTTACAATATTCATTGATTTTTGCGATTGAAAAACATCATGTTATTCATATACCAGAAATGATTGAAGCTACTGACTGAATGAAAGGAGCTGGCATCTCATTCTCTTTGAATCTTCTTTATCATGCTAAGAGGAGCAGGAAAAAGTAAAAAATTTCAGAATTGCACCTTGCAATGCGGAGAAATTACTGTTTGTGCATTTACAATATTCAATGATTTTTGCCATTGAAAAACGTCCAGAAATGATTGAAGCTACTGACTGAATGAAAGGAGCTGGCATCTCACTCTCTTTGAATCTTGTTTATCATGCTAAGAGGAGCAGGAAAAAGCAAAAAATTTCAGAATTGCACCTTGCAATGCGGAGAAATTACTGTTTGTGCATTTACAATATTCATTGATTTTTGCCATTGAAAAACGTCCAGAAATGATTGAAGCTACTGACTGAATGAAAGGAGCTGGCATCTCACTCTCTTTGAATCTTCTTTATCATGCTAAGAGGAGCAGGAAAAAGCCAAAAATTTCAGAATTGCACCTTGCAATGCGGAGAAATTACTGTTTGTGCATTTACAATATTCATTGATTTTTGCTATTGAAAAACATCATGTTATTCATATACCAGAAATGATTGAAGCTACTGACTGAATGAAAGGAGCTGGCATCTCACTCTCTTTGAATCTTCTTTATCATGCTAAGAGGAGCAGGAAAAAGCAAAAAATTTCAGAATTGCACCTTGCAATGCGGAGAAATTGCAGTTTGTGCATTTACAATATTCATTGATTTTTGCCATTGAAAAACGTCCAGAAATGATTGAAGCTACTGACTGAATGAAAGGAGCTGGCATCTCACTCTCTTTGAATCTTCTTTATCATGCTAAGAGGAGCAGGAAAAAGCAAAAAATTTCAGAATTGCACCTTGCAATGCGGAGAAATTACTGTTTGTGCATTTACAATATTCATTGATTTTTGCCATTGAAAAACATCATGTTATTCATATACCAGAAATGATTGAAGCTACTGACTGAATGAAAGGAGCTGGCATCTCACTCTCTTTGAATCTTCTTTATCATGCTAAGAGGAGCAGGAAAAAGCAAAAAATTTCAGAATTGCACCTTGCAATGCGGAGAAATTGCAGTTTGTGCATTTACAATATTCATTGATTTTTGCCATTGAAAAACGTCCAGAAATGATTGAAGCTACTGACTGAATGAAAGGAGCTGGCATCTCACTCTCTTTGAATCTTCTTTATCATGCTAAGAGGAGCAGGAAAAAGCAAAAAATTTCAGAATTGCACCTTGCAATGCGGAGAAATTACTGTTTGTGCATTTACAATATTCATTGATTTTTGCCATTGAAAAACGTCCAGAAATGATTGAAGCTACTGACTGAATGAAAGGAGCTGGCATCTCACTCTCTTTGAATCTTCTTTATCATGCTAAGAGGAGCAGGAAAAAGCAAAAAATTTCAGAATTGCACCTTGCAATGCGTAGAAATTACTGTTTGTGCATTTACAATATTCATTGATTTTTGCCATTGAAAAATGTCCAGAAATGATTGAAGCTACTGACTGAATGAAAGGAGCTGGCATCTCACTCTCTTTGAATCTTCTTTATCATGCTAAGAGGAGCAGGAAAAAGCAAAAAATTTCAGAATTGCGCCTTGCAATGCGGAGAAATTACTGTTTGTGCATTTACAAAATTCATTGATTTTTGCCATTGAAAAACATCATGTTATTCATATACCAGAAATGATTGAAGCTACTGACTGAAGGAAAGGATCTGGCATCTCACTCTCTTTGAATCTTCTTTGTCATGCTAAGAGGAGCAGGAAAAAGCAAAAAATTTCAGAATTGCACCTTGCAATGCGGAGAAATTACTGTTTGTGCATTTACAATATTCATTGATTTTTGCCATTGAAAAACGTCCAGAAATGATTGAAGCTACTGACTGAATGAAAGGAGCTGGCATCTCACTCTCTTTGAATCTTCTTTATCATGCTAAGAGGAGCAGGAAAAAGCAAAACATTTCAGAATTGCACCTTGCAATGCGGAGAAATTACTGTTTGTGCATTTACAATATTCATTGATTTTTGCGATTGAAAAACATCATGTTATTCATATACCAGAAATGATTGAAGCTACTGACTGAATGAAAGGAGCTGGCATCTCACTCTCTTTGAATCTTCTTTATCATGCTAAGAGGAGCAGGAAAAAGTAAAAAATTTCAGAATTGCACCTTGCAATGCGGAGAAATTACTGTTTGTGCATTTACAATATTCAATGATTTTTGCCATTGAAAAACGTCCAGAAATGATTGAAGCTACTGACTGAATGAAAGGAGCTGGCATCTCACTCTCTTTGAATCTTCTTTATCATGCTAAGAGGAGCAGGAAAAAGCAAAAAATTTCAGAATTGCACCTTGCAATGCGGAGAAATTACTGTTTGTGCATTTACAATATTCATTGATTTTTGCCATTGAAAAACGTCCAGAAATGATTGAAGCTACTGACTGAATGAAAGGAGCTGGCATCTCACTCTCTTTGAATCTTCTTTATCATGCTAAGAGGAGCAGGAAAAAGCAAAAAATTTCAGAATTGCACCTTGCAATGCGGAGAAATTACTGTTTGTGCATTTACAATATTCATTGATTTTTGCCATTGAAAAATGTCCAGAAATGATTGAAGCTACTGACTGAATGAAAGGAGCTGGCATCTCACTCTCTTTGAATCTTCTTTATCATGCTAAGAGGAGCAGGAAAAAGCAAAAAATTTCAGAATTGCGCCTTGCAATGCGGAGAAATTACTGTTTGTGCATTTACAAAATTCATTGATTTTTGCCATTGAAAAACATCATGTTATTCATATACCAGAAATGATTGAAGCTACTGACTGAAGGAAAGGATCTGGCATCTCACTCTCTTTGAATCTTCTTTGTCATGCTAAGAGGAGCAGGAAAAAGCAAAAAATTTCAGAATTGCACCTTGCAATGCGGAGAAATTACTGTTTGTGCATTTACAATATTCATTGATTTTTGCCATTGAAAAACGTCCAGAAATGATTGAAGCTACTGACTGAATGAAAGGAGCTGGCATCTCACTCTCTTTGAATCTTCTTTATCATGCTAAGAGGAGCAGGAAAAAGCAAAACATTTCAGAACTGCACCTTGCAATGCGGAGAAATTACTGTTTGTGCATTTACAATATTCATTGATTTTTGCGATTGAAAAACATCATGTTATTCATATACCAGAAATGATTGAAGCTACTGACTGAATGAAAGGAGCTGGCATCTCACTCTCTTTGAATCTTCTTTATCATGCTAAGAGGAGCAGGAAAAAGTAAAAAATTTCAGAATTGCACCTTGCAATGCGGAGAAATTACTGTTTGTGCATTTACAATATTCAATGATTTTTGCCATTGAAAAACGTCCAGAAATGATTGAAGCTACTGACTGAATGAAAGGAGCTGGCATCTCACTCTCTTTGAATCTTCTTTATCATGCTAAGAGGAGCAGGAAAAAGCAAAAAATTTCAGAATTGCACCTTGCAATGCGGAGAAATTGCAGTTTGTGCATTTACAATATTCATTGATTTTTGCCATTGAAAAACGTCCAGAAATGATTGAAGCTACTGACTGAATGAAAGGAGCTGGCATCTCACTCTCTTTGAATCTTCTTTATCATGCTAAGAGGAGCAGGAAAAAGCAAAAAATTTCAGAATTGCACCTTGCAATGCGGAGAAATTACTGTTTGTGCATTTACAATATTCATTGATTTTTGCCATTGAAAAACATCATGTTATTCATATACCAGAAATGATTGAAGCTACTGACTGAATGAAAGGAGCTGGCATCTCACTCTCTTTGAATCTTCTTTATCATGCTAAGAGGAGCAGGAAAAAGCAAAAAATTTCAGAATTGCACCTTGCAATGCGGAGAAATTGCAGTTTGTGCATTTACAATATTCATTGATTTTTGCCATTGAAAAACGTCCAGAAATGATTGAAGCTACTGACTGAATGAAAGGAGCTGGCATCTCACTCTCTTTGAATCTTCTTTATCATGCTAAGAGGAGCAGGAAAAAGCAAAAAATTTCAGAATTGCACCTTGCAATGCGGAGAAATTACTGTTTGTGCATTTACAATATTCATTGATTTTTGCCATTGAAAAACGTCCAGAAATGATTGAAGCTACTGACTGAATGAAAGGAGCTGGCATCTCACTCTCTTTGAATCTTCTTTATCATGCTAAGAGGAGCAGGAAAAAGCAAAAAATTTCAGAATTGCACCTTGCAATGCGGAGAAATTACTGTTTGTGCATTTACAATATTCATTGATTTTTGCCATTGAAAAATGTCCAGAAATGATTGAAGCTACTGACTGAATGAAAGGAGCTGGCATCTCACTCTCTTTGAATCTTCTTTATCATGCTAAGAGGAGCAGGAAAAAGCAAAAAATTTCAGAATTGCGCCTTGCAATGCGGAGAAATTACTGTTTGTGCATTTACAAAATTCATTGATTTTTGCCATTGAAAAACATCATGTTATTCATATACCAGAAATGATTGAAGCTACTGACTGAAGGAAAGGATCTGGCATCTCACTCTCTTTGAATCTTCTTTGTCATGCTAAGAGGAGCAGGAAAAAGCAAAAAATTTCAGAATTGCACCTTGCAATGCGGAGAAATTACTGTTTGTGCATTTACAATATTCATTGATTTTTGCCATTGAAAAACGTCCAGAAATGATTGAAGCTACTGACTGAATGAAAGGAGCTGGCATCTCACTCTCTTTGAATCTTCTTTATCATGCTAAGAGGAGCAGGAAAAAGCAAAACATTTCAGAATTGCACCTTGCAATGCGGAGAAATTACTGTTTGTGCATTTACAATATTCATTGATTTTTGCGATTGAAAAACATCATGTTATTCATATACCAGAAATGATTGAAGCTACTGACTGAATGAAAGGAGCTGGCATCTCACTCTCTTTGAATCTTCTTTATCATGCTAAGAGGAGCAGGAAAAAGTAAAAAATTTCAGAATTGCACCTTGCAATGCGGAGAAATTACTGTTTGTGCATTTACAATATTCAATGATTTTTGCCATTGAAAAACGTCCAGAAATGATTGAAGCTACTGACTGAATGAAAGGAGCTGGCATCTCACTCTCTTTGAATCTTCTTTATCATGCTAAGAGGAGCAGGAAAAAGCAAAAAATTTCAGAATTGCACCTTGCAATGCGGAGAAATTACTGTTTGTGCATTTACAATATTCATTGATTTTTGCCATTGAAAAACGTCCAGAAATGATTGAAGCTACTGACTGAATGAAAGGAGCTGGCATCTCACTCTCTTTGAATCTTCTTTATCATGCTAAGAGGAGCAGGAAAAAGCAAAAAATTTCAGAATTGCACCTTGCAATGCGGAGAAATTACTGTTTGTGCATTTACAATATTCATTGATTTTTGCCATTGAAAAACATGTTATTCATATACCAGAAATGTTTGAAGCTACTGACTGAATGAAAGGAGCTGGCACCTCACTCTCTTTGAATCTTCTTTATCATGCTAAGAGGAGCGGGAAAAAGCAAAAAATTTCAGAATTGCACCTAGCAATGCGGAAAAATTACTGTTTGTGCATTTACAATATTCATTGATTTTTGCCATTGAAAAACGTCCAGAAATGATTGAAGGTACTGACTGAATGAAAGGAGCTGGCATCTCACTCTCTTTGAATCTTCTTTATCATGCTAAGAGGAGCAGGAAAAAGCAAAAAATTTCAGAATTGCACCTTGCAATGCGGAGAAATTACTGTTTGTGCATTTACAATATTCATTGATTTTTGCCATTGAAAAACGTCCAGAAATGATTGAAGCTACTGACTGAATGAAAGGAGCTGGCATCTCACTCTCTTTGAATCTTCTTTATCATGCTAAGAGGAGCAGGAAAAAGCAAAAAATTTCAGAATTGCTCCTTGCAATGCGGAGAAATTACAGTTTGTGCATTTACAATATTCATTGATTTTTGCCATTGAAAAACATCCAGAAATGATTGAAGCTACTGACTGAATGAAAGGAGCTGGCATCTCACTCTCTTTGAATCTTCTTTATCATGCTAAGAGGAGCAGGAAAAAGCAAAAAATTTCAGAATTGCACCTTGCAATGCGGAGAAATTACTGTTTGTGCATTTACAATATTCATTGATTTTTGCCATTGAAAAACATCATGTTATTCATATACCAGAAATGTTTGAAGCTACTGACTGAATGAAAGGAGCTGGCATCTCACTCTCTTTGAATCTTCTTTATCATGCTAAGAGGAGCAGGAAAAAGCAAAAAATTTCAGAATTGCACCTTGCAATGTGGAGAAATTACTGTTTGTGCATTTACAATATTCATTGATTTTTACCATTGAAAAACGTCCAGAAATGATTGAAGCTACTGACTGAATGAAAGTAGCTGGCATCTCACTCTCTTTGAATCTTCTTTATCATGCTAAGAGGAGCAGGAAAAAGCAAAAAATTTCAGACTTGCATCTTGCAATGCGGAGAAATTACTGTTTGTGCATTTACAATATTCATTGATTTTTGCCATTGAAAAACATCATGTTATTCATATACCAGAAATGTTTGAAGCTACTGACTGAATGAAAGGAGCTGGCATCTCACTCTCTTTGAATCTTCTTTATCATGCTAAGAGGAGCAGGAAAAAGCAAAAAATTTCAGAATTGCACCTTGCAATGCGGAGAAATTACTGTTTGTGCATTTACAATATTCATTGATTTTTGCCATTGAAAAACATCATGTTATTCATATACCAGAAATGTTTGAAGCTACTGACTGAATGAAAGGAGCTGGCATCTCAATCTCTTTGAATCTTCTTTATCATGCTAAGAGGAGCAGGATAAAGCAAAAAATTTCAGAATTGCACCTTGCAATGTGGAGAAATTACTGTTTGTGCATTTACAATATTCATTGATTTTTACCATTGAAAAACGTCCAGAAATGATTGAAGCTACTGACTGAATGAAAGTAGCTGGCATCTCACTCTCTTTGAATCTTCTTTATCATGCTAAGAGGAGCAGGAAAAAGCAAAAAATTTCAGACTTGCACCCTGCAATGCGGAGAAATTACTGTTTGTGCATATACAATATTCATTGATTTTTGCCATTGAAAAACATCATGTTATTCATATACCAGAAATGTTTGAAGCTACTGACTGAATGAAAGGAGCTGGCATCACACTCTCTTTGAATCTTCTTTATCATGCTAAGAGGAGCAGGAAAAAGCAAAAAATTTCAGACTTGCACCTTGCAATGCGGAGAAATTACTGTTTGTGCATTTACAATATTCATTGATTTTTGCCATTGAAAAACATCATGTTATTCATATACCAAAAATGTTTGAAGCTACTGACTGAATGAAAGGAACTGGCATCTCACTCTCTTTGAATCTTCTTTATCATGCTAAGAGGAGCAGGAAAAAGCAAAAAATTTCAGAATTGCACCTTGCAATGCGGAGAAATTACTGTTTGTGCATTTACAATATTCATTGATTTTTGCCATTGAAAAACGTCCAGAAATGATTGAAGGTACTGACTGAATGAAAGGAGCTGGCATCTCACTCTCTTTGAATCTTCTTTATCATTCTAAGAGGAGCAGGAAAAAGCAAAAAATTTCAGAATTGCACCTTGCAATGCGGAGAAATTACTGTTTGTGCATTTACAATATTCATTGATTTTTGCCATTGAAAAACGTCCAGAAATGATTGAAGCTACTGACTCAATGAATGGAGCTGGCATCTCACTCTCTTTGAATCTTCTTTATCATGCTAAGAGGAGCAGGAAAAAGCAAAACATTTCAGAATTGCACCTTGCAATGCGGAGAAATTACTGTTTGTGCATTTACAATATTCATTGATTTTTGCGATTGAAAAACATCATGTTATTCATATACCAGAAATGATTGAAGCTACTGACTGAATGAAAGGAGCTGGCATCTCACTCTCTTTGAATCTTCTTTATCATGCTAAGAGGAGCAGGAAAAAGTAAAAAATTTCAGAATTGCACCTTGCAATGCGGAGAAATTACTGTTTGTGCATTTACAATATTCAATGATTTTTGCCATTGAAAAACGTCCAGAAATGATTGAAGCTACTGACTGAATGAAAGGAGCTGGCATCTCACTCTCTTTGAATCTTCTTTATCATGCTAAGAGGAGCAGGAAAAAGCAAAAAATTTCAGAATTGCACCTTGCAATGCGGAGAAATTACTGTTTGTGCATTTACAATATTCATTGATTTTTGCCATTGAAAAACGTCCAGAAATGATTGAAGCTACTGACTGAATGAAAGGAGCTGGCATCTCACTCTCTTTGAATCTTCTTTATCATGCTAAGAGGAGCAGGAAAAAGCAAAAAATTTCAGAATTGCACCTTGCAATGCGGAGAAATTACTGTTTGTGCATTTACAATATTCATTGATTTTTTACCATTGAAAAACATGTTATTCATATACCAGAAATGTTTGAAGCTACTGACTGAATGAAAGGAGCTGGCACCTCACTCTCTTTGAATCTTCTTTATCATGCTAAGAGGAGCGGGAAAAAGCAAAAAATTTCAGAATTGCACCTAGCAATGCGGAAAAATTACTGTTTGTGCATTTACAATATTCATTGATTTTTGCCATTGAAAAACGTCCAGAAATGATTGAAGGTACTGACTGAATGAAAGGAGCTGGCATCTCACTCTCTTTGAATCTTCTTTATCATGCTAAGAGGAGCAGGAAAAAGCAAAAAATTTCAGAATTGCACCTTGCAATGCGGAGAAATTACTGTTTGTGCATTTACAATATTCATTGATTTTTGCCATTGAAAAACGTCCAGAAATGATTGAAGCTACTGACTGAATGAAAGGAGCTGGCATCTCACTCTCTTTGAATCTTCTTTATCATGCTAAGAGGAGCAGGAAAAAGCAAAAAATTTCAGAATTGCACCTTGCAATGCGGAGAAATTACAGTTTGTGCATTTACAATATTCATTGATTTTTGCCATTGAAAAACATCCAGAAATGATTGAAGCTACTGACTGAATGAAAGGAGCTGGCATCTCTCTTTGAATCTTCTTTATCATGCTAAGAGGAGCAGGAAAAAGCAAAAAATTTCAGAATTGCACCTTGCAATGCGGAGAAATTACTGTTTGTGCATTTACAATATTCATTGATTTTTGCCATTGAAAAACATCATGTTATTCATATACCAGAAATGTTTGAAGCTACTGACTGAATGAAAGGAGCTGGCATCTCACTCTCTTTGAATCTTCTTTATCATGCTAAGAGGAGCAGGAAAAAGCAAAAAATTTCAGAATTGCACCTTGCAATGTGGAGAAATTACTGTTTGTGCATTTACAATATTCATTGATTTTTACCATTGAAAAACGTCCAGAAATGATTGAAGCTACTGACTGAATGAAAGTAGCTGGCATCTCACTCTCTTTGAATCTTCTTTATCATGCTAAGAGGAGCAGGAAAAAGCAAAAAATTTCAGACTTGCATCTTGCAATGCGGAGAAATTACTGTTTGTGCATTTACAATATTCATTGATTTTTGCCATTGAAAAACATCATGTTATTCATATACCAGAAATGTTTGAAGCTACTGACTGAATGAAAGGAGCTGGCATCTCACTCTCTTTGAATCTTCTTTATCATGCTAAGAGGAGCAGGAAAAAGCAAAAAATTTCAGAATTGCACCTTGCAATGCGGAGAAATTACTGTTTGTGCATTTACAATATTCATTGATTTTTGCCATTGAAAAACATCATGTTATTCATATACCAGAAATGTTTGAAGCTACTGACTGAATGAAAGGAGCTGGCATCTCAATCTCTTTGAATCTTCTTTATCATGCTAAGAGGAGCAGGATAAAGCAAAAAATTTCAGAATTGCACCTTGCAATGTGGAGAAATTACTGTTTGTGCATTTACAATATTCATTGATTTTTACCATTGAAAAACGTCCAGAAATGATTGAAGCTACTGACTGAATGAAAGTAGCTGGCATCTCACTCTCTTTGAATCTTCTTTATCATGCTAAGAGGAGCAGGAAAAAGCAAAAAATTTCAGACTTGCACCCTGCAATGCGGAGAAATTACTGTTTGTGCATTTACAATATTCATTGATTTTTGCCATTGAAAAACATCATGTTATTCATATACCAGAAATGTTTGAAGCTACTGACTGAATGAAAGGAGCTGGCATCTCACTCTCTTTGAATCTTCTTTATCATGCTAAGAGGAGCAGGAAAAAGCAAAAAATTTCAGACTTGCACCTTGCAATGCGGAGAAATTACTGTTTGTGCATTTACAATATTCATTGATTTTTGCCATTGAAAAACATCATGTTATTCATATACCAAAAATGTTTGAAGCTACTGACTGAATGAAAGGAACTGGCATCTCACTCTCTTTGAATCTTCTTTATCATGCTAAGAGGAGCAGGAAAAAGCAAAAAATTTCAGAATTGCACCTTGCAATGCGGAGAAATTACTGTTTGTGCATTTACAATATTCATTGATTTTTGCCATTGAAAAACGTCCAGAAATGATTGAAGGTACTGACTGAATGAAAGGAGCTGGCATCTCACTCTCTTTGAATCTTCTTTATCATTCTAAGAGGAGCAGGAAAAAGCAAAAAATTTCAGAATTGCACCTTGCAATGCGGAGAAATTACAGTTTGTGCATTTACAATATTCATTGATTTTTGCCATTGAAAAACGTCCAGAAATGATTGAAGCTACTGACTGAATGAAAGGAGCTGGCATCTCACTCTCTTTGAATCTTCTTTATCATGCTAAGAGGAGCAGGAAAAAGCAAAAAATTTCAGAATTGCACCTTGCAATGCGGAAAAATTACTGTTTGTGCATTTACAATATTCGTTGATTTTTGCCATTGAAAAACGTCCAGAAATGATTGAAGCTACTGACTGAATGAAAGGAGCTGGCATCTCACTCTCTTTGAATCTTCTTTATCATGCTAAGAGGAGCAGGAAAGAGCAAAAAATTTCAGAATTGCACCTTGCAATGCGGAGAAATTACAGTTTGTGCATTTACAATATTCATTGATTTTTGCCATTGAAAAACGTCCAGAAATGATTGAAGCTACTGACTGAATGAAAGGAGCTGGCATCTCACTCTCTTTGAATCTTCTTTATCATGCTAAGAGGAGCAGGAAAAAGCAAAAAATTTCAGAATTGCACCTTGCAATGCGGAGAAATTACTGTTTGTGCATTTACAATATTCATTGATTTTTGCCATTGAAAAACATGTTATTCATATACCAGAAATGTTTGAAGCTCCTGACTGAATGAAAGGAGCTGGCACCTCACTCTCTTTGAATCTTCTTTATCATGCTAAGAGGAGCAGGAAAAAGCAAAAAATTTCAGAATTGCACCTTGCAATGCGGAGAAATTACTGTTTGTGCATTTACAATATTCATTGATTTTTGCCATTGAAAAACGTCCAGAAATGATTGAAGCTACTGACTGAATGAAAGGAGCTGGCATCTCACTCTCTTTGAATCTTCTTTATCATGCTAAGAGGAGCAGGAAAAAGCAAAAAATTTCAGAATTGCACCTTGCAATGCGGAGAAATTACTGTTTGTGCATTTACAATATTCATTGATTTTTGCCATTGAAAAATGTCCAGAAATGATTGAAGCTACTGACTGAATGAAAGGAGCTGGCATCTCACTCTCTTTGAATCTTCTTTATCATGCTAAGAGGAGCAGGAAAAAGCAAAAAATTTCAGAATTGCGCCTTGCAATGCGAAGAAATTACTGTTTGTGCATTTACAAAATTCATTGATTTTTGCCATTGAAAAACATCATGTTATTCATATACCAGAAATGATTGAAGCTACTGACTGAAGGAAAGGAGCTGGCATCTCACTCTCTTTGAATCTTCTTTATCATGCTAAGAGGAGCAGGAAAAAGCAAAAAATTTCAGAATTGCACCTTGCAATGCGGAGAAATTACTGTTTGTGCATTTACAATATTCATTGATTTTTGCCATTGAAAAATGTCCAGAAATGATTGAAGCTACTGACTGAATGAAAGGAGCTGGCATCTCACTCTCTTTGAATCTTCTTTATCATGCTAAGAGGAGCAGGAAAAAGCAAAAAATTTCAGAATTGCACCTTGCAATGCGGAGAAATTACTGTTTGTGCATTTACAATATTCATTGATTTTTGCGATTGAAAAACATCATGTTATTCATATACCAGAAATGATTGAAGCTACTGACTGAATGAAAGGAGCTGGCATCTCATTCTCTTTGAATCTTCTTTATCATGCTAAGAGGAGCAGGAAAAAGTAAAAAATTTCAGAATTGCACCTTGCAATGCGGAGAAATTACTGTTTGTGCATTTACAATATTCAATGATTTTTGCCATTGAAAAACGTCCAGAAATGATTGAAGCTACTGACTGAATGAAAGGAGCTGGCATCTCACTCTCTTTGAATCTTGTTTATCATGCTAAGAGGAGCAGGAAAAAGCAAAAAATTTCAGAATTGCACCTTGCAATGCGGAGAAATTACTGTTTGTGCATTTACAATATTCATTGATTTTTGCCATTGAAAAACGTCCAGAAATGATTGAAGCTACTGACTGAATGAAAGGAGCTGGCATCTCACTCTCTTTGAATCTTCTTTATCATGCTAAGAGGAGCAGGAAAAAGCCAAAAATTTCAGAATTGCACCTTGCAATGCGGAGAAATTACTGTTTGTGCATTTACAATATTCATTGATTTTTGCTATTGAAAAACATCATGTTATTCATATACCAGAAATGATTGAAGCTACTGACTGAATGAAAGGAGCTGGCATCTCACTCTCTTTGAATCTTCTTTATCATGCTAAGAGGAGCAGGAAAAAGCAAAAAATTTCAGAATTGCACCTTGCAATGCGGAGAAATTGGAGTTTGTGCATTTACAATATTCATTGATTTTTGCCATTGAAAAACGTCCAGAAATGATTGAAGCTACTGACTGAATGAAAGGAGCTGGCATCTCACTCTCTTTGAATCTTCTTTATCATGCTAAGAGGAGCAGGAAAAAGCAAAAAATTTCAGAATTGCACCTTGCAATGCGGAGAAATTACTGTTTGTGCATTTACAATATTCATTGATTTTTGCCATTGAAAAACATCATGTTATTCATATACCAGAAATGATTGAAGCTACTGACTGAATGAAAGGAGCTGGCATCTCACTCTCTTTGAATCTTCTTTATCATGCTAAGAGGAGCAGGAAAAAGCAAAAAATTTCAGAATTGCACCTTGCAATGCGGAGAAATTGCAGTTTGTGCATTTACAATATTCATTGATTTTTGCCATTGAAAAACGTCCAGAAATGATTGAAGCTACTGACTGAATGAAAGGAGCTGGCATCTCACTCTCTTTGAATCTTCTTTATCATGCTAAGAGGAGCAGGAAAAAGCAAAAAATTTCAGAATTGCACCTTGCAATGCGGAGAAATTACTGTTTGTGCATTTACAATATTCATTGATTTTTGCCATTGAAAAACGTCCAGAAATGATTGAAGCTACTGACTGAATGAAAGGAGCTGGCATCTCACTCTCTTTGAATCTTCTTTATCATGCTAAGAGGAGCAGGAAAAAGCAAAAAATTTCAGAATTGCACCTTGCAATGCGGAGAAATTTCTGTTTGTGCATTTACAATATTCATTGATTTTTGCCATTGAAAAATGTCCAGAAATGATTGAAGCTACTGACTGAATGAAAGGAGCTGGCATCTCACTCTCTTTGAATCTTCTTTATCATGCTAAGAGGAGCAGGAAAAAGCAAAAAATTTCAGAATTGCGCCTTGCAATGCGGAGAAATTACTGTTTGTGCATTTACAAAATTCATTGATTTTTGCCATTGAAAAACATCATGTTATTCATATACCAGAAATGATTGAAGCTACTGACTGAAGGAAAGGATCTGGCATCTCACTCTCTTTGAATCTTCTTTGTCATGCTAAGAGGAGCAGGAAAAAGCAAAAAATTTCAGAATTGCACCTTGCAATGCGGAGAAATTACTGTTTGTGCATTTACAATATTCATTGATTTTTGCCATTGAAAAACGTCCAGAAATGATTGAAGCTACTGACTGAATGAAAGGAGCTGGCATCTCACTCTCTTTGAATCTTCTTTATCATGCTAAGAGGAGCAGGAAAAAGCAAAACATTTCAGAATTGCACCTTGCAATGCGGAGAAATTACTGTTTGTGCATTTACAATATTCATTGATTTTTGCGATTGAAAAACATCATGTTATTCATATACCAGAAATGATTGAAGCTACTGACTGAATGAAAGGAGCTGGCATCTCACTCTCTTTGAATCTTCTTTATCATGCTAGGATTAACAGGAAAAAGCAAAAAATTTCAGAATTGCACCTTGCAATGTGGAGATATTACTGTTTGTGCATTTACAATATTCATTGATTTTTGCCATTGAAAAACGTCCAGAAATGATTGAAGCTACTGACTGAATGAAAGGAGCTGGCATCTCACTCTCTTTAAATCTTCTTTATCATGCTAAGAGGAGCAGGAAAAAGCAAAAAATTTCAGAATTGCACCTTGCAATGCGGAGAAATTACTGTTTGTGCATTTACAATATTCATTGATTTTTGCCATTGAAAAATGTCCAGAAATGATTGAAGCTACTGACTGAATGAAAGGAGCTGGCATCTCACTCTCTTTGAATCTTCTTTATCATGCTAAGAGGAGCAGGAAAAAGCAAAAAATTTCAGAATTGCGCCTTGCAATGCGGAGAAATTACTGTTTGTGCATTTACAAAATTCATTGATTTTTGCCATTGAAAAACATCATGTTATTCATATACCAGAAATGATTGAAGCTACTGACTGAAGGAAAGGAGCTGGCATCTCACTCTCTTTGAATCTTCTTTATCATGCTAAGAGGAGCAGGAAAAAGCAAAAAATTTCAGAATTGCACCTTGCAATGCGGAGAAATTACTGTTTGTGCATTTACAATATTCATTGATTTTTGCCATTGAAAAATGTCCAGAAATGATTGAAGCTACTGACTGAATGAAAGGAGCTGGCATCTCACTCTCTTTGAATCTTCTTTATCATGCTAAGAGGAGCAGGAAAAAGCAAAAAATTTCAGAATTGCACCTTGCAATGCGGAGAAATTACTGTTTGTGCATTTACAATATTCATTGATTTTTGCGATTGAAAAACATCATGTTATTCATATACCAGAAATGATTGAAGCTACTGACTGAATGAAAGGAGCTGGCATCTCATTCTCTTTGAATCTTCTTTATCATGCTAAGAGGAGCAGGAAAAAGTAAAAAATTTCAGAATTGCACCTTGCAATGCGGAGAAATTACTGTTTGTGCATTTACAATATTCAATGATTTTTGCCATTGAAAAACGTCCAGAAATGATTGAAGCTACTGACTGAATGAAAGGAGCTGGCATCTCACTCTCTTTGAATCTTGTTTATCATGCTAAGAGGAGCAGGAAAAAGCAAAAAATTTCAGAATTGCACCTTGCAATGCGGAGAAATTACTGTTTGTGCATTTACAATATTCATTGATTTTTGCCATTGAAAAACGTCCAGAAATGATTGAAGCTACTGACTGAATGAAAGGAGCTGGCATCTCACTCTCTTTGAATCTTCTTTATCATGCTAAGAGGAGCAGGAAAAAGCCAAAAATTTCAGAATTGCACCTTGCAATGCGGAGAAATTACTGTTTGTGCATTTACAATATTCATTGATTTTTGCTATTGAAAAACATCATGTTATTCATATACCAGAAATGATTGAAGCTACTGACTGAATGAAAGGAGCTGGCATCTCACTCTCTTTGAATCTTCTTTATCATGCTAAGAGGAGCAGGAAAAAGCAAAAAATTTCAGAATTGCACCTTGCAATGCGGAGAAATTGGAGTTTGTGCATTTACAATATTCATTGATTTTTGCCATTGAAAAACGTCCAGAAATGATTGAAGCTACTGACTGAATGAAAGGAGCTGGCATCTCACTCTCTTTGAATCTTCTTTATCATGCTAAGAGGAGCAGGAAAAAGCAAAAAATTTCAGAATTGCACCTTGCAATGCGGAGAAATTACTGTTTGTGCATTTACAATATTCATTGATTTTTGCCATTGAAAAACATCATGTTATTCATATACCAGAAATGATTGAAGCTACTGACTGAATGAAAGGAGCTGGCATCTCACTCTCTTTGAATCTTCTTTATCATGCTAAGAGGAGCAGGAAAAAGCAAAAAATTTCAGAATTGCACCTTGCAATGCGGAGAAATTGCAGTTTGTGCATTTACAATATTCATTGATTTTTGCCATTGAAAAACGTCCAGAAATGATTGAAGCTACTGACTGAATGAAAGGAGCTGGCATCTCACTCTCTTTGAATCTTCTTTATCATGCTAAGAGGAGCAGGAAAAAGCAAAAAATTTCAGAATTGCACCTTGCAATGCGGAGAAATTACTGTTTGTGCATTTACAATATTCATTGATTTTTGCCATTGAAAAACGTCCAGAAATGATTGAAGCTACTGACTGAATGAAAGGAGCTGGCATCTCACTCTCTTTGAATCTTCTTTATCATGCTAAGAGGAGCAGGAAAAAGCAAAAAATTTCAGAATTGCACCTTGCAATGCGGAGAAATTTCTGTTTGTGCATTTACAATATTCATTGATTTTTGCCTTTGAAAAATGTCCAGAAATGATTGAAGCTACTGACTGAATGAAAGGAGCTGGCATCTCACTCTCTTTGAATCTTCTTTATCATGCTAAGAGGAGCAGGAAAAAGCAAAAAATTTCAGAATTGCGCCTTGCAATGCGGAGAAATTACTGTTTGTGCATTTACAAAATTCATTGATTTTTGCCATTGAAAAACATCATGTTATTCATATACCAGAAATGATTGAAGCTACTGACTGAAGGAAAGGATCTGGCATCTCACTCTCTTTGAATCTTCTTTGTCATGCTAAGAGGAGCAGGAAAAAGCAAAAAATTTCAGAATTGCACCTTGCAATGCGGAGAAATTACTGTTTGTGCATTTACAATATTCATTGATTTTTGCCATTGAAAAACGTCCAGAAATGATTGAAGCTACTGACTGAATGAAAGGAGCTGGCATCTCACTCTCTTTGAATCTTCTTTATCATGCTAAGAGGAGCAGGAAAAAGCAAAACATTTCAGAATTGCACCTTGCAATGCGGAGAAATTACTGTTTGTGCATTTACAATATTCATTGATTTTTGCGATTGAAAAACATCATGTTATTCATATACCAGAAATGATTGAAGCTACTGACTGAATGAAAGGAGCTGGCATCTCACTCTCTTTGAATCTTCTTTATCATGCTAAGAGGAGCAGGAAAAAGTAAAAAATTTCAGAATTGCACCTTGCAATGCGGAGAAATTACTGTTTGTGCATTTACAATATTCAATGATTTTTGCCATTGAAAAACGTCCAGAAATGATTGAAGCTACTGACTGAATGAAAGGAGCTGGCATCTCACTCTCTTTGAATCTTCTTTATCATGCTAAGAGGAGCAGGAAAAAGCAAAAAATTTCAGAATTGCACCTTGCAATGCGGAGAAATTACTGTTTGTGCATTTACAATATTCAATGATTTTTGCCATTGAAAAACGTCCAGAAATGATTGAAGCTACTGACTGAATGAAAGGAGCTGGCATCTCACTCTCTTTGAATCTTCTTTATCATGCTAAGAGGAGCAGGAAAAAGCAAAAAATTTCAGAATTGCACCTTGCAATGCGGAGAAATTACTGTTTGTGCATTTACAATATTCATTGATTTTTGCCATTGAAAAATGTCCAGAAATGATTGAAGCTACTGACTGAATGAAAGGAGCTGGCATCTCACTCTCTTTGAATCTTCTTTATCATGCTAAGAGGAGCAGGAAAAAGCAAAAAATTTCAGAATTGCGCCTTGCAATGCGGAGAAATTACTGTTTGTGCATTTACAAAATTCATTGATTTTTGCCATTGAAAAACATCATGTTATTCATATACCAGAAATGATTGAAGCTACTGACTGAAGGAAAGGATCTGGCATCTCACTCTCTTTGAATCTTCTTTGTCATGCTAAGAGGAGCAGGAAAAAGCAAAAAATTTCAGAATTGCACCTTGCAATGCGGAGAAATTACTGTTTGTGCATTTACAATATTCATTGATTTTTGCCATTGAAAAACGTCCAGAAATGATTGAAGCTACTGACTGAATGAAAGGAGCTGGCATCTCACTCTCTTTGAATCTTCTTTATCATGCTAAGAGGAGCAGGAAAAAGCAAAACATTTCAGAATTGCACCTTGCAATGCGGAGAAATTACTGTTTGTGCATTTACAATATTCATTGATTTTTGCGATTGAAAAACATCATGTTATTCATATACCAGAAATGATTGAAGCTACTGACTGAATGAAAGGAGCTGGCATCTCACTCTCTTTGAATCTTCTTTATCATGCTAAGAGGAGCAGGAAAAAGTAAAAAATTTCAGAATTTCACCTTGCAATGCGGAGAAATTACTGTTTGTGCATTTACAATATTCAATGATTTTTGCCATTGAAAAACGTCCAGAAATGATTGAAGCTACTGACTGAATGAAAGGAGCTGGCATCTCACTCTCTTTGAATCTTCTTTATCATGCTAAGAGGAGCAGGAAAAAGCAAAAAATTTCAGAATTGCACCTTGCAATGCGGAGAAATTACTGTTTGTGCATTTACAATATTCATTGATTTTTGCCATTGAAAAACATCATGTTATTCATATACCAGGAATGATTGAAGCTACTGACTGAATGAAAGGAGCTGGCATCTCACTCTCTTTGAATCTTCTTTATCATGCTAAGAGGAGCAGGAAAAAGCAAAAAATTTCAGAATTGCACCTTGCAATGCGGAGAAATTGCAGTTTGTGCATTTACAATATTCATTGATTTTTGCCATTGAAAAACGTCCAGAAATGATTGAAGCTACTGACTGAATGAAAGGAGCTGGCATCTCACTCTCTTTGAATCTTCTTTATCATGCTAAGAGGAGCAGGAAAAAGCAAAAAATTTCAGAATTGCACCTTGCAATGCGGAGAAATTACTGTTTGTGCATTTACAATATTCATTGATTTTTGCCATTGAAAAACGTCCAGAAATGATTGAAGCTACTGACTGAATGAAAGGAGCTGGCATCTCACTCTCTTTGAATCTTCTTTATCATGCTAAGAGGAGCAGGAAAAAGCAAAAAATTTCAGAATTGCACCTTGCAATGCGGAGAAATTACTGTTTGTGCATTTACAATATTCATTGATTTTTGCCATTGAAAAATGTCCAGAAATGATTGAAGCTACTGACTGAATGAAAGGAGCTGGCATCTCACTCTCTTTGAATCTTCTTTATCATGCTAAGAGGAGCAGGAAAAAGCAAAAAATTTCAGAATTGCGCCTTGCAATGCGGAGAAATTACTGTTTGTGCATTTACAAAATTCATTGATTTTTGCCATTGAAAAACATCATGTTATTCATATACCAGAAATGATTGAAGCTACTGACTGAAGGAAAGGATCTGGCATCTCACTCTCTTTGAATCTTCTTTGTCATGCTAAGAGGAGCAGGAAAAAGCAAAAAATTTCAGAATTGCACCTTGCAATGCGGAGAAATTACTGTTTGTGCATTTACAATATTCATTGATTTTTGCCATTGAAAAACGTCCAGAAATGATTGAAGCTACTGACTGAATGAAAGGAGCTGGCATCTCACTCTCTTTGAATCTTCTTTATCATGCTAAGAGGAGCAGGAAAAAGCAAAACATTTCAGAATTGCACCTTGCAATGCGGAGAAATTACTGTTTGTGCATTTACAATATTCATTGATTTTTGCGATTGAAAAACATCATGTTATTCATATAGCAGAAATGATTGAAGCTACTGACTGAATGAAAGGAGCTGGCATCTCACTCTCTTTGAATCTTCTTTATCATGCTAAGAGGAGCAGGAAAAAGTAAAAAATTTCAGAATTGCACCTTGCAATGCGGAGAAATTACTGTTTGTGCATTTACAATATTCAATGATTTTTGCCATTGAAAAACGTCCAGAAATGATTGAAGCTACTGACTGAATGAAAGGAGCTGGCATCTCACTCTCTTTGAATCTTCTTTATCATGCTAAGAGGAGCAGGAAAAAGCAAAAAATTTCAGAATTGCACCTTGCAATGCGGAGAAATTACTGTTTGTGCATTTACAATATTCATTGATTTTTGCCATTGAAAAACGTCCAGAAATGATTGAAGCTACTGACTGAATGAAAGGAGCTGGCATCTCACTCTCTTTGAATCTTCTTTATCATGCTAAGAGGAGCAGGAAAAAGCAAAAAATTTCAGAATTGCACCTTGCAATGCGGAGAAATTACTGTTTGTGCATTTACAATATTCATTGATTTTTGCCATTGAAAAATGTCCAGAAATGATTGAAGCTACTGACTGAATGAAAGGAGCTGGCATCTCACTCTCTTTGAATCTTCTTTATCATGCTAAGAGGAGCAGGAAAAAGCAAAAAATTTCAGAATTGCGCCTTGCAATGCGGAGAAATTACTGTTTGTGCATTTACAAAATTCATTGATTTTTGCCATTGAAAAACATCATGTTATTCATATACCAGAAATGATTGAAGCTACTGACTGAAGGAAAGGATCTGGCATCTCACTCTCTTTGAATCTTCTTTCTCATGCTAAGAGGAGCAGGAAAAAGCAAAAAATTTCAGAATTGCACCTTGCAATGCGGAGAAATTACTGTTTGTGCATTTACAATATTCATTGATTTTTGCCATTGAAAAACGTCCAGAAATGATTGAAGCTACTGACTTAATGAAAGGAGCTGGCATCTCACTCTCTTTGAATCTTCTTTATCATGCTAAGAGGAGCAGGAAAAAGCAAAACATTTCAGAATTGCACCTTGCAATGCGGAGAAATTACTGTTTGTGCATTTACAATATTCATTGATTTTTGCGATTGAAAAACATCATGTTATTCATATACCAGAAATGATTGAAGCTACTGACTGAATGAAAGGAGCTGGCATCTCACTCTCTTTGAATCTTCTTTATCATGCTAAGAGGAGCAGGAAAAAGTAAAAAATTTCAGAATTGCACCTTGCAATGCGGAGAAATTACTGTTTGTGCATTTACAATATTCAATGATTTTTGCCATTGAAAAACGTCCAGAAATGATTGAAGCTACTGACTGAATGAAAGGAGCTGGCATCTCACTCTCTTTGAATCTTCTTTATCATGCTAAGAGGAGCAGGAAAAAGCAAAAAATTTCAGAATTGCACCTTGCAATGCGGAGAAATTACTGTTTGTGCATTTACAATATTCATTGATTTTTGCCATTGAAAAACGTCCAGAAATGATTGAAGCTACTGACTGAATGAAAGGAGCTGGCATCTCACTCTCTTTGAATCTTCTTTATCATGCTAAGAGGAGCAGGAAAAAGCAAAAAATTTCAGAATTGCACCTTGCAATGCGGAGAAATTACTGTTTGTGCATTTACAATATTCATTGATTTTTGCCATTGAAAAACATCATGTTATTCATATACCAGAAATGATTGAAGCTACTGACTGAATGAAAGGAGCTGGCATCTCACTCTCTTTGAATCTTCTTTATCATGCTAAGAAGAGCAGGAAAAAGCAAAAAATTTCAGAATTGCACCTTGCAATGCGGAGAAATTACTGTTTGTGCATTTACAATATTCAATGATTTTTGCCATTGAAAAACGTCCAGAAATGATTGAAGCTACTGACTGAATGAAAGGAGCTGGCATCTCACTCTCTTTGAATCTTGTTTGTCATGCTAAGAGGAGCAGGAAAAAGCAAAAAATTTCAGAATTGCACCTTGCAATGCGGAGAAATTACTGTTTGTGCATTTACAATATTCATTGATTTTTGCCATTGAAAAACGTCCAGAAATGATTGAAGCTACTGACTGAATGAAAGGAGCTGGCATCTCACTCTCTTTGAATCTTCTTTATCATGCTAAGAGGAGCAGGAAAAAGCAAAAAATTTCAGAATTGCACCTTGCAATGCGGAGAAATTACTGTTTGTGCATTTACAATATTCATTGATTTTTGCTATTGAAAAACATCATGTTATTCATATACCAGAAATGATTGAAGCTACTGACTGAATGAAAGGAGCTGGCATCTCACTCTCTTTGAATCTTCTTTATCATGCTAAGAGGAGCAGGAAAAAGCAAAAAATTTCAGAATTGCACCTTGCAATGCGGAGAAATTATAGTTTGTGCATTTACAATATTCATTGATTTTTGCCATTGAAAAACATCCAGAAATGATTGAAGCTACTGACTGAATGAAAGGAGCTGGCATCTCACTCTCTTTGAATCTTCTTTATCATGCTAAGAGGAGCAGGAAAAAGCAAAAAATTTCAGAATTGCACCTTGCAATGCGGAGAAATTACTGTTTGTGCATTTACAATATTCATTGATTTTTGCCATTGAAAAACGTCCAGAAATGATTGAAGCTACTGACTGAATGAAAGGAGCTGGCATCTCACTCTCTTTGAATCTTCTTTATCATGCTAAGAGGAGCAGGAAAAAGCAAAAAATTTCAGAATTGCACCTTGCAATGCGGAGAAATTACTGTTTGTGCATTTACAATATTCATTGATTTTTGCTATTGAAAAACATCATGTTATTCATATACCAGAAATGATTGAAGCTACTGACTGAATGAAAGGAGCTGGCATCTCACTCTCTTTGAATCTTCTTTATCATGCTAAGAGGAGCAGGAAAAAGCAAAAAATTTCAGAATTGCACCTTGCAATGCGGAGAAATTACAGTTTGTGCATTTACAATATTCATTGATTTTTGCCATTGAAAAGCGTCCAGAAATGATTGAAGCTACTGACTGAATGAAAGGAGCTGGCATCTCACTCTCTTTGAATCTTCTTTATCATGCTAAGAGGAGCAGGAAAAAGCAAAAAATTTCAGAATTGCACCTTGCAATGCGGAGAAATTACTGTTTGTGCATTTACAATATTCATTGATTTTTGCCATTGAAAAATGTCCAGAAATGATTGAAGCTACTGACTGAATGAAAGGAGCTGGCATCTCACTCTCTTTGAATCTTCTTTATCATGCTAAGAGGACCAGGAAAAAGCAAAAAATTTCAGAATTGCGCCTTGCAATGCGGAGAAATTACTGTTTGTGCATTTACAAAATTCATTTATTTTTGCCATTGAAAAACATCATGTTATTCATATACCAGAAATGATTGAAGCTACTGACTGAAGGAAAGGAGCTGGCATCTCACTCTCTTTGAATCTTCTTTATCATGCTAAGAGGAGCAGGAAAAAGCAAAAAATTTCAGAATTGCACCTTGCAATGCGGAGAAATTACTGTTTGTGCATTTACAATATTCATTGATTTTTGCCATTGAAAAACGTCCAGAAATGATTGAAGCTACTGACTGAATGAAAGGAGCTGGCATCTCACTCTCTTTGAATCTTCTTTATCATGCTAAGAGGAGCATGAAAAAGCAAAAAATTTCAGAATTGCACCTTGCAATGCGGAGAAATTACTGTTTGTGCATTTACAATATTCATTGATTTTTGCGATTGAAAAACATCATGTTATTCATATACCAGAAATGATTGAAGCTACTGACTGAATGAAAGGAGCTGGCATCTCATTCTCTTTGAATCTTCTTTATCATGCTAAGAGGAGCAGGAAAAAGTAAAAAATTTCAGAATTGCACCTTGCAATGCGGAGAAATTACTGTTTGTGCATTTACAATATTCAATGATTTTTGCCATTGAAAAACGTCCAGAAATGATTGAAGCTACTGACTGAATGAAAGGAGCTGGCATCTCACTCTCTTTGAATCTTGTTTATCATGCTAAGAGGAGCAGGAAAAAGCAAAAAATTTCAGAATTGCACCTTGCAATGCGGAGAAATTACTGTTTGTGCATTTACAATATTCATTGATTTTTGCCATTGAAAAACGTCCAGAAATGATTGAAGCTACTGACTGAATGAAAGGAGCTGGCATCTCACTCTCTTTGAATCTTCTTTATCATGCTAAGAGGAGCAGGAAAAAGCCAAAAATTTCAGAATTGCACCTTGCAATGCGGAGAAATTACTGTTTGTGCATTTACAATATTCATTGATTTTTGCTATTGAAAAACATCATGTTATTCATATACCAGAAATGATTGAAGCTACTGACTGAATGAAAGGAGCTGGCATCTCACTCTCTTTGAATCTTCTTTATCATGCTAAGAGGAGCAGGAAAAAGCAAAAAATTTCAGAATTGCACCTTGCAATGCGGAGAAATTGCAGTTTGTGCATTTACAATATTCATTGATTTTTGCCATTGAAAAACGTCCAGAAATGATTGAAGCTACTGACTGAAGGAAAGGAGCTGGCATCTCACTCTCTTTGAATCTTCTTTATCATGCTAAGAGGAGCAGGAAAAAGCAAAAAATTTCAGAATTGCACCTTGCAATGCGGAGAAATTACTGTTTGTGCATTTACAATATTCATTGATTTTTGCCATTGAAAAACATCATGTTATTCATATACCAGAAATGATTGAAGCTACTGACTGAATGAAAGGAGCTGGCATCTCACTCTCTTTGAATCTTCTTTATCATGCTAAGAGGAGCAGGAAAAAGCAAAAAATTTCAGAATTGCACCTTGCAATGCGGAGAAATGGCAGTTTGTGCATTTACAATATTCATTGATTTTTGCCATTGAAAAATGTCCAGAAATGATTGAAGCTACTGACTGAATGAAAGGAGCTGGCATCTCACTCTCTTTGAATCTTCTTTATCATGCTAAGAGGAGCAGGAAAAAGCAAAAAATTTCAGAATTGCACCTTGCAATGCGGAGAAATTACTGTTTGTGCATTTACAATATTCATTGATTTTTGCCATTGAAAAACGTCCAGAAATGATTGAAGCTACTGACTGAATGAAAGGAGCTGGCATCTCACTCTCTTTGAATCTTCTTTATCATGCTAAGAGGAGCAGGAAAAAGCAAAAAATTTCAGAATTGCACCTTGCAATGCGGAGAAATTACTGTTTGTGCATTTACAATATTCATTGATTTTTGCGATTGAAAAACATCATGTTATTCATATACCAGAAATGATTGAAGCTACTGACTGAATGAAAGGAGCTGGCATCTCACTCTCTTTGAATCTTCTTTATCATGCTAAGAGGAGCAGGAAAAAGTAAAAAATTTCAGAATTGCACCTTGCAATGCGGAGAAATTACTGTTTGTGCATTTACAATATTCAATGATTTTTGCCATTGAAAAACGTCCAGAAATGATTGAAGCTACTGACTGAATGAAAGGAGCTGGCATCTCACTCTCTTTGAATCTTCTTTATCATGCTAAGAGGAGCAGGAAAAAGCAAAAAATTTCAGAATTGCACCTTGCAATGCGGAGAAATTACTGTTTGTGCATTTACAATATTCATTGATTTTTGCCATTGAAAAACGTCCAGAAATGATTGAAGCTACTGACTGAATGAAAGGAGCTGGCATCTCACTCTCTTTGAATCTTCTTTATCATGCTAAGAGGAGCAGGAAAAAGCAAAAAATTTCAGAATTGCACCTTGCAATGCGGAGAAATTACTGTTTGTGCATTTACAATATTCATTGATTTTTGCCATTGAAAAATGTCCAGAAATGATTGAAGCTACTGACTGAATGAAAGGAGCTGGCATCTCACTCTCTTTGAATCTTCTTTATCATGCTAAGAGGAGCAGGAAAAAGCAAAAAATTTCAGAATTGCGCCTTGCAATGCGGAGAAATTACTGTTTGTGCATTTACAAAATTCATTGATTTTTGCCATTGAAAAACATCATGTTATTCATATACCAGAAATGATTGAAGCTACTGACTGAAGGAAAGGATCTGGCATCTCACTCTCTTTGAATCTTCTTTGTCATGCTAAGAGGAGCAGGAAAAAGCAAAAAATTTCAGAATTGCACCTTGCAATGCGGAGAAATTACTGTTTGTGCATTTACAATATTCATTGATTTTTGCCATTGAAAAACGTCCAGAAATGATTGAAGCTACTGACTGAATGAAAGGAGCTGGCATCTCACTCTCTTTGAATCTTCTTTATCATGCTAAGAGGAGCAGGAAAAAGCAAAACATTTCAGAATTGCACCTTGCAATGCGGAGAAATTACTGTTTGTGCATTTACAATATTCATTGATTTTTGCGATTGAAAAACATCATGTTATTCATATACCAGAAATGATTGAAGCTACTGACTGAATGAAAGGAGCTGGCATCTCACTCTCTTTGAATCTTCTTTATCATGCTAAGAGGAGCAGGAAAAAGTAAAAAATTTCAGAATTGCACCTTGCAATGCGGAGAAATTACTGTTTGTGCATTTACAATATTCAATGATTTTTGCCATTGAAAAACGTCCAGAAATGATTGAAGCTACTGACTGAATGAAAGGAGCTGGCATCTCACTCTCTTTGAATCTTCTTTATCATGCTAAGAGGAGCAGGAAAAAGCAAAAAATTTCAGAATTGCACCTTGCAATGCGGAGAAATTACTGTTTGTGCATTTACAATATTCATTGATTTTTGCCATTGAAAAACATCATGTTATTCATATACCAGAAATGATTGAAGCTACTGACTGAATGAAAGGAGCTGGCATCTCACTCTCTTTGAATCTTCTTTATCATGCTAAGAGGAGCAGGAAAAAGCAAAAAATTTCAGAATTGCACCTTGCAATGCGGAGAAATTGCAGTTTGTGCATTTACAATATTCATTGATTTTTGCCATTGAAAAACGTCCAGAAATGATTGAAGCTACTGAATGAATGAAAGGAGCTGGCATCTCACTCTCTTTGAATCTTCTTTATCATGCTAAGAGGAGCAGGAAAAAGCAAAAAATTTCAGAATTGCACCTTGCAATGCGGAGAAATTACTGTTTGTGCATTTACAATATTCATTGATTTTTGCCATTGAAAAACGTCCAGAAATGATTGAAGCTACTGACTGAATGAAAGGAGCTGGCATCTCACTCTCTTTGAATCTTCTTTATCATGCTAAGAGGAGCAGGAAAAAGCAAAAAATTTCAGAATTGCACCTTGCAATGCGGAGAAATTACTGTTTGTGCATTTACAATATTCATTGATTTTTGCCATTGAAAAATGTCCAGAAATGATTGAAGCTACTGACTGAATGAAAGGAGCTGGCATCTCACTCTCTTTGAATCTTCTTTATCATGCTAAGAGGAGCAGGAAAAAGCAAAAAATTTCAGAATTGCGCCTTGCAATGCGGAGAAATTACTGTTTGTGCATTTACAAAATTCATTGATTTTTGCCATTGAAAAACATCATGTTATTCATATACCAGAAATGATTGAAGCTACTGACTGAAGGAAAGGATCTGGCATCTCACTCTCTTTGAATCTTCTTTGTCATGCTAAGAGGAGCAGGAAAAAGCAAAAAATTTCAGAATTGCACCTTGCAATGCGGAGAAATTACTGTTTGTGCATTTACAATATTCATTGATTTTTGCCATTGAAAAACGTCCAGAAATGATTGAAGCTACTGACTGAATGAAAGGAGCTGGCATCTCACTCTCTTTGAATCTTCTTTATCATGCTAAGAGGAGCAGGAAAAAGTAAAAAATTTCAGAATTGCACCTTGCAATGCGGAGAAATTACTGTTTGTGCATTTACAATATTCAATGATTTTTGCCATTGAAAAATGTCCAGAAATGATTGAAGCTACTGACTGAATGAAAGGAGCTGGCATCTCACTCTCTTTGAATCTTCTTTATCATGCTAAGAGGAGCAGGAAAAAGCAAAAAATTTCAGAATTGCACCTTGCAATGCGGAGAAATTACTGTTTGTGCATTTACAATATTCATTGATTTTTGCCATTGAAAAACGTCCAGAAATGATTGAAGCTACTGACTGAATGAAAGGAGCTGGCATCTCACTCTCTTTGAATCTTCTTTATCATGCTAAGAGGAGCAGGAAAAAGCAAAAAATTTCAGAATTGCACCTTGCAATGCGGAGAAATTACTGTTTGTGCATTTACAATATTCATTGATTTTTGCCATTGAAAAATGTCCAGAAATGATTGAAGCTACTGACTGAATGAAAGGAGCTGGCATCTCACTCTCTTTGAATCTTCTTTATCATGCTAAGAGGAGCAGGAAAAAGCAAAAAATTTCAGAATTGCGCCTTGCAATGCGGAGAAATTACTGTTTGTGCATTTACAAAATTCATTGATTTTTGCCATTGAAAAACATCATGTTATTCATATACCAGAAATGATTGAAGCTACTGACTGAAGGAAAGGATCTGGCATCTCACTCTCTTTGAATCTTCTTTGTCATGCTAAGAGGAGCAGGAAAAAGCAAAAAATTTCAGAATTGCACCTTGCAATGCGGAGAAATTACTGTTTGTGCATTTACAATATTCATTGATTTTTGCCATTGAAAAACGTCCAGAAATGATTGAAGCTACTGACTGAATGAAAGGAGCTGGCATCTCACTCTCTTTGAATCTTCTTTATCATGCTAAGAGGAGCAGGAAAAAGCAAAACATTTCAGAATTGCACCTTGCAATGCGGAGAAATTACTGTTTGTGCATTTACAATATTCATTGATTTTTGCGATTGAAAAACATCATGTTATTCATATACCAGAAATGATTGAAGCTACTGACTGAATGAAAGGAGCTGGCATCTCACTCTCTTTGAATCTTCTTTATCATGCTAAGAGGAGCAGGAAAAAGTAAAAAATTTCAGAATTGCACCTTGCAATGCGGAGAAATTACTGTTTGTGCATTTACAATATTCAATGATTTTTGCCATTGAAAAACGTCCAGAAATGATTGAAGCTACTGACTGAATGAAAGGAGCTGGCATCTCACTCTCTTTGAATCTTCTTTATCATGCTAAGAGGAGCAGGAAAAAGCAAAAAATTTCAGAATTGCACCTTGCAATGCGGAGAAATTACTGTTTGTGCATTTACAATATTCATGGATTTTTGCCATTGAAAAACGTCCAGAAATGATTGAAGCTACTGACTGAATGAAAGGAGCTGGCATCTCACTCTCTTTGAATCTTCTTTATCATGCTAAGAGGAGCAGGAAAAAGCAAAAAATTTCAGAATTGCACCTTGCAATGCGGAGAAATTACTGTTTGTGCATTTACAATATTCATTGATTTTTGCCATTGAAAAACATCATGTTATTCATATACCAGAAATGATTGAAGCTACTGACTGAATGAAAGGAGCTGGCATCTCACTCTCTTTGAATCTTCTTTATCATGCTAAGAGGAGCAGGAAAAAGTAAAAAATTTCAGAATTGCACCTTGCAATGCGGAGAAATTACTGTTTGTGCATTTATAATATTCAATGATTTTTGCCATTGAAAAACGTCCAGAAATGATTGAAGCTACTGACTGAACGAAAGGAGCTGGCATCTCACTCTCTTTGAATCTTCTTTGTCATGCTAAGAGGAGCAGGAAAAAGCAAAAAATTTCAGAATTGCACCTTGCAATGCGGAGAAATTACTGTTTGTGCATTTACAATATTCATTGATTTTTGCCATTGAAAAACATCATGTTATTCATATACCAGAAATGTTTGAAGCTACTGACTGAATGAAAGGAGCTGGCATCTCACTCTTTGAATCTTCTTTATCATGCTAAGAGGAGCAGGAAAAAGCAAAAAATTTCAGAATTGCACCTTGCAATGCGGAGAAATTACTGTTTGTGCATTTACAATATTCAATGATTTTTGCCATTGAAAAACGTCCAGAAATGATTGAAGCTACTGACTGAATGAAAGGAGCTGGCATCTCACTCTCTTTGAATCTTGTTTATCATGCTAAGAGGAGCAGGAAAAAGCAAAAAATTTCAGAATTGCACCTTGCAATGCGGAGAAATTACTGTTTGTGCATTTACAATATTCATTGATTTTTGCCATTGAAAAACGTCCAGAAATGATTGAAGCTACTGACTGAATGAAAGGAGCTGGCATCTCACTCTCTTTGAATCTTCTTTATCATGCTAAGAGGAGCAGGAAAAAGCAAAAAATTTCAGAATTGCACCTTGCAATGCGGAGAAATTACTGTTTGTGCATTTACAATATTCATTGATTTTTGCTATTGAAAAACATCATGTTATTCATATACCAGAAATGATTGAAGCTACTGACTGAATGAAAGGAGCTGGCATCTCACTCTCTTTGAATCTTCTTTATCATGCTAAGAGGAGCAGGAAAAAGCAAAAAATTTCAGAATTGCACCTTGCAATGCGGAGAAATTACAGTTTGTGCATTTACAATATTCATTGATTTTTGCCATTGAAAAGCGTCCAGAAATGATTGAAGCTACTGACTGAATGAAAGGGGCTGGCATCTCACTCTCTTTGAATCTTCTTTAACATGCTAAGAGGAGCAGGAAAAAGCAAAAAATTTCAGAATTGCACCTTGCAATGCGTAGAAATTACTGTTTGTGCATTTACAATATTCATTGATTTTTGCCATTGAAAAACGTCCAGAAATGATTGAAGGTACTGACTGAATGAAAGGAGCTGGCATCTCACTCTCTTTGAATCTTCTTTATCATGCTAAGAGGAGCAGGAAAAAGCAAAAAATTTCAGAATTGCACCTTGCAATGCGGAGAAATTACTGTTTGTGCATTTACAATATTCATTGATTTTTGCCATTGAAAAACGTCCAGAAATGATTGAAGCTACTGACTGAATGAAAGGAGCTGGCATCTCACTCTCTTTGAATCTTCTTTATCATGCTAAGAGGAGCAGGAAAAAGCAAAAAATTTCAGAATTGCACCTTGCAATGCGGAGAAATTACTGTTTGTGCATTTACAATATTCATTGATTTTTGCCATTGAAAAATGTCCAGAAATGATTGAAGCTACTGACTGAATGAAAGGAGCTGGCATCTCACTCTCTTTGAATCTTCTTTATCATGCTAAGAGGAGCAGGAAAAAGCAAAAAATTTCAGAATTGCGCCTTGCAATGCGGAGAAATTACTGTTTGTGCATTTACAAAATTCATTGATTTTTGCCATTGAAAAATATCATGTTATTCATATACCAGAAATGATTGATGTTTTTCAATGGCAAAAATCAATGAATATTGTAAATGCACAAACAGTAATTTCTCCGCATTGCAAGGTGCAATTCTGAAATTTTTTGCTTTTTCCTGCTAATCCTAGCATGATAAAGAAGATTCAAAGAGAGTGAGATGCCAGCTCCTTTCATTCAGTCAGTAGCTTCAAACATTTCTGGACGTTTTTCAATGGCAAAAATCAATGAATATTGTAAATGCACAAACAGTAATATCTCCACATTGCAAGGTGCAATTCTGAAATTTTTTGCTTTTTCCTGTTAATCCTAGCATGATAAAGAAGATTTAAAGAGAGTGAGATGCCAGCTCCTTTCATTTAGTCAGTAGCTTCAAACATTTCTGGTATATGAAAAACATGTTTTTCAATGGCAAAAATCAATGAATATTGTAAATGCACAAACAGTAATATCTCCACATTGCAAGGTGCAATTCTGAAATTTTTTGCTTTTTCCTGCTAATCCTAGCATGATAAAGAAGATTCAAAGAGAGTGAGATGCCAGCTCCTTTCATTCAGTCAGTAGCTTCAAACATTTCTGGTATATGAAAAACATGTTTTTCAATGGCAAAAATCAATGAATATTGTAAATGCACAAACAGTAATATCTCCACATTGCAAGGTGCAATTCTGAAATTTTTTGCTTTTTCCTGCTAATCCTAGCATGATAAAGAAGATTCAAAGAGAGTGAGATGCCAGCTCCTTTCATTCAGTCAGTAGCTTCAAACATTTCTGGACGTTTTTCAATGGCAAAAATCAATGAATATTGTAAATGCACAAACAGTAATATCTCCACATTGCAAGGTGCAATTCTGAAATTTTTTGCTTTTTCCTGCTAATCCTAGCATGATAAAGAAGATTCAAAGAGAGTGAGATGCCAGCTCCTTTCATTCAGTCAGTAGCTTCAAACATTTCTGGACGTTTTTCAATGGCAAAAATCAATGAATATTGTAAATGCACAAACAGTAATATCTCCACATTGCAAGGTGCAATTCTGAAATTTTTTGCTTTTTCCTGTTAATCCTAGCATGATAAAGAAGATTCAAAGAGAGTGAGATGCCAGCTCCTTTCATTCAGTCAGTAGCTTCAAACATTTCTGGTATATGAAAAACATGTTTTTCAATGGCAAAAATCAATGAATATTGTAAATGCACAAACAGTAATATCTCCACATTGCAAGGTGCAATTCTGAAATTTTTTGTTTTTTCCTGTTAATCCTAGCATGATAAAGAAGATTCAAAGAGAGTGAGATGCCAGCTCCTTTCATTCAGTCAGTAGCTTCAAACATTTCTGGTATATGAAAAACATGTTTTTCAATGGCAAAAATCAATGAATATTGTAAATGCACAAACAGTAATATCTCCACATTGCAAGGTGCAATTCTGAAATTTTTTGCTTTTTCCTGCTAATCCTAGCATGATAAAGAAGATTCAAAGAGAGTGAGATGCCAGCTCCTTTCATTCAGTCAGTAGCTTCAAACATTTCTGGTATATGAAAAACATGTTTTTCAATGGCAAAAATCAATGAATATTGTAAATGCACAAACAGTAATATCTCCACATTGCAAGGTGCAATTCTGAAATTTTTTGCTTTTTCCTGCTAATCCTAGCATGATAAAGAAGATTCAAAGAGAGTGAGATGCCAGCTCCTTTCATTCAGTCAGTAGCTTCAAACATTTCTGGTATATGAAAAACATGTTTTTCAATGGCAAAAATCAATGAATATTGTAAATGCACAAACAGTAATATCTCCACATTGCAAGGTGCAATTCTGAAATTTTTTGCTTTTTCCTGCTAATCCTAGCATGATAAAGAAGATTCAAAGAGAGTGAGATGCCAGCTCCTTTCATTCAGTCAGTAGCTTCAAACATTTCTGGTATATGAAAAACATGTTTTTCAATGGCAAAAATCAATGAATATTGTAAATGCACAAACAGTAATATCTCCACATTGCAAGGTGCAATTCTGAAATTTTTAGCTTTTTCCTGTTAATCCTAGCATGATAAAGAAGATTCAAAGAGAGTGAGATGCCAGCTCCTTTCATTCAGTCAGTAGCTTCAAACATTTCTGGACGTTTTTCAATGGCAAAAATCAATGAATATTGTAAATGCACAAACAGTAATATCTCCACATTGCAAGGTGCAATTCTGAAATTTTTTGCTTTTTCCTGTTAATCCTAGCATGATAAAGAAGATTCAAAGAGAGTGAGATACCAGCTCCTTTCATTCAGTCAGTAGCTTCAAACATTTCTGGTATATGAAAAACATGTTTTTCAATGGCAAAAATCAATGAATATTGTAAATGCACAAACAGTAATATCTCCACATTGCAAGGTGCAATTCTGAAATTTTTTGCTTTTTCCTGCTAATCCTAGCATGATAAAGAAGATTCAAAGAGAGTGAGATGCCAGCTAATTTCATTCAGTCAGTAGCTTCAAACATTTCTGGACGTTTTTCAATGGCAAAAATCAATGAATATTGTAAATGCACAAACAGTAATATCTCCACATTGCAAGGTGCAATTCTGAAATTTTTTGCTTTTTCCTGCTAATCCTAGCATGATAAAGAAGATTCAAAGAGAGTGAGATGCCAGCTCCTTTCATTCAGTCAGTAGCTTCAAACATTTCTTGTATATGAAAAACATGTTTTTCAATGGCAAAAATCAATGAATATTGTAAATGCATAAACAGTAATATCTCCACATTGCAAGGTGCAATTCTGAAATTTTTTGCTTTTTCCTGCTAATCCTAGCATGATAAAGAAGATTCAAAGAGAGTGAGATACCAGCTCCTTTCATTCAGTCAGTAGCTTCAAACATTTCTGGACGTTTTTCAATGGCAAAAATCAATGAATATTGTAAATGCACAAACAGTAATATCTCCACATTGCAAGGTGCAATTCTGAAATTTTTTGCTTTTTCCTGTTAATCCTAGCATGATAAAGAAGATTCAAAGAGAGTGAGATGCCAGCTCCTTTCATTCAAGTCAGTAGCTTCAAACATTTCTGGTATATGAAAAACATGTTTTTCAATGGCAAAAATCAATGAATATTGTAAATGCACAAACAGTAATATCTCCACATTGCAAGGTGCAATTCTGAAATTTTTTGCTTTTTCCTGCTTATCCTAGCATGATAAAGAAGATTCAAAGAGAGTGAGATGCCAGCTCCTTTCATTCAGTCAGTAGCTTCAAACATTTCTGGTATATGAAAAACATGTTTTTCAATGGCAAAAATCAATGAATATTGTAAATGCACAAACAGTAATATCTCCACATTGCAAGGTGCAATTCTGAAATTTTTTGCTTTTTCCTGCTTATCCTAGCATGATAAAGAAGATTCAAAGAGAGTGAGATGCCAGCTCCTTTCATTCAGTCAGTAGCTTCAAACATTTCTGGACGTTTTTCAATGGCAAAATCAATGAATATTGTAAATGCACAAACAGTAATATCTCCACATTGCAAGGTGCAATTCTGAAATTTTTTGCTTTTTCCTGTTAATCCTAGCATGATAAAGAAGATTCAAAGACAGTGAGATGCCAGCTCCTTTCATTCAGTCAGTAGCTTCAAACATTTCTGGTATATGAAAAACATGTTTTTCAATGGCAAAAATCAATGAATATTGTAAATGCACAAACAGTAATATCTCCACATTGCAAGGTGTAATTCTGAAATTTTTTGCTTTTTCCTGCTAATCCTAGCATGATAAAGAAGATTCAAAGAGAGTGAGATGCCAGCTCCTTTCATTCCGTCAGTAGCTTCAAACATTTCTGGTATATGAAAAACATGTTTTTCAATGGCAAAAATCAATGAATATTGTAAATGCACAAACAGTAATATCTCCACATTGCAAGGTGCAATTCTGAAATTTTTTGCTTTTTCCTGCTAATCCTAGCATGATAAAGAAGATTCAAAGAGAGTGAGATGCCAGCTCCTTTCATTCAGTCAGTAGCTTCAAACATTTCTGGACGTTTTTCAATGGCAAAATCAATGAATATTGTAAATGCACAAACAGTAATATCTCCACATTGCAAGGTGCAATTCTGAAATTTTTTGCTTTTTCCTGCTAATCCTAGCATGATAAAGAAGATTCAAAGAGAGTGAGATGCCAGCTAATTTCATTCAGTCAGTAGCTTCAAACATTTCTGGACGTTTTTCAATGGCAAAAATCAATGAATATTGTAAATGCACAAACAGTAATATCTCCACATTGCAAGGTGCAATTCTGAAATTTTTTGCTTTTTCCTGCTAATCCTAGCATGATAAAGAAGATTCAAAGAGAGTGAGATGCCAGCTCCTTTCATTCAGTCAGTAGCTTCAAACATTTCTTGTATATGAAAAACATGTTTTTCAATGGCAAAAATCAATGAATATTGTAAATGCACAAACAGTAATATCTCCACATTGCAAGGTGCAATTCTGAAATTTTTTGCTTTTTCCTGCTAATCCTAGCATGATAAAGAAGATTCAAAGAGAGTGAGATACCAGCTCCTTTCATTCAGTCAGTAGCTTCAAACATTTCTGGACGTTTTTCAATGGCAAAAATCAATGAATATTGTAAATGCACAAACAGTAATATCTCCACATTGCAAGGTGCAATTCTGAAATTTTTTGCTTTTTCCTGTTAATCCTAGCATGATAAAGAAGATTCAAAGAGAGTGAGATGCCAGCTCCTTTCATTCAAGTCAGTAGCTTCAAACATTTCTGGTATATGAAAAACATGTTTTTCAATGGCAAAAATCAATGAATATTGTAAATGCACAAACAGTAATATCTCCACATTGCAAGGTGCAATTCTGAAATTTTTTGCTTTTTCCTGCTTATCCTAGCATGATAAAGAAGATTCAAAGAGAGTGAGATGCCAGCTCCTTTCATTCAGTCAGTAGCTTCAAACATTTCTGGTATATGAAAAACATGTTTTTCAATGGCAAAAATCAATGAATATTGTAAATGCACAAACAGTAATATCTCCACATTGCAAGGTGCAATTCTGAAATTTTTTTGCTTTTTCCTGCTAATCCTAGCATGATAAAGAAGATTTAAAGAGAGTGAGATGCCAGCTCCTTTCATTCAGTCAGTAGCTTCAAACATTTCTGGACGTTTTTCAATGGCAAAATCAATGAATATTGTAAATGCACAAACAGTAATATCTCCACATTGCAAGGTGCAATTCTGAAATTTTTTGCTTTTTCCTGTTAATCCTAGCATGATAAAGAAGATTCAAAGACAGTGAGATGCCAGCTCCTTTCATTCAGTCAGTAGCTTCAAACATTTCTGGTATATGAAAAACATGTTTTTCAATGGCAAAAATCAATGAATATTGTAAATGCACAAACAGTAATATCTCCACATTGCAAGGTGCAATTCTGAAATTTTTTGCTTTTTCCTGCTAATCCTAGCATGATAAAGAAGATTCAAAGAGAGTGAGATGCCAGCTCCTTTCATTCCGTCAGTAGCTTCAAACATTTCTGGTATATGAAAAACATGTTTTTCAATGGCAAAAATCAATGAATATTGTAAATGCACAAACAGTAATATCTCCACATTGCAAGGTGCAATTCTGAAATTTTTTGCTTTTTCCTGCTAATCCTAGCATGATAAAGAAGATTCAAAGAGAGTGAGATGCCAGCTCCTTTCATTCAGTCAGTAGCTTCAAACATTTCTGGACGTTTTTCAATGGCAAAAATCAATGAATATTGTAAATGCACAAACAGTAATATCTCCACATTGCAAGGTGCAATTCTGAAATTTTTTGCTTTTTCCTGCTAATCCTAGCATGATAAAGAAGATTCAAAGAGAGTGAGATGCCAGCTCCTTTCATTCAGTCAGTAGCTTCAAACATTTCTTGTATATGAAAAACATGTTTTTCAATGGCAAAAATCAATGAATATTGTAAATGCACAAACAGCAATATCTCCACATTGCAAGTTGCAATTCTGAAATTTTTTGCTTTTTCCTGCTAATCCTAGCATGATAAAGAAGATTCAAAGAGAGTGAGATGCCAGCTCCTTTCATTCAGTCAGTAGCTTCAAACATTTCTGGACGTTTTTCAATGGCAAAAATCAATGAATATTGTAAATGCACAAACAGTAATATCTCCACATTGCAAGGTGCAATTCTGAAATTTTTTGCTTTTTCCTGTTAATCCTAGCATGATAAAGAAGATTCAAAGAGAGTGAGATGCCAGCTCCTTTAATTCAGTCAGTAGCTTCAAACATTTCTGGTATATGAAAAACATGTTTTTCAATGGCAAAAATCAATGAATATTGTAAATGCACAAACAGTAATATCTCCACATTGCAAGGTGCAATTCTGAAATTTTTTGCTTTTTCCTGCTAATCCTAGCATGATAAAGAAGATTCAAAGAGAGTGAGATGCCAGCTCCTTTCATTCAGTCAGTAGCTTCAAACATTTCTGGTATATGAAAAACATGTTTTTCAATGCAAAAATCAATGAATATTGTAAATGCACAAACAGTAATATCTCCACATTGCAAGGTGCAATTCTGAAATTTTTTGCTTTTTCCTGCTAATCCAAGCATGATAAAGAAGATTCAAAGAGAGTGAGATGCCAGCTCCTTTCATTCAGTCAGTAGCTTCAAACATTTCTGGTATATGAATAACATGATGTTTTTCAATGGCAAAAATCAATGAATATTGTAAATGCACAAACAGTAATTTCTCCGCATTGCAAGGTGCAATTCTGAAATTTTTTGCTTTTTCCTGCTCCTCTTAGCATGATAAAGAAGATTCAAAGAGAGTGAGATGCCAGCTCCTTTCATTCAGTCAGTAGCTTCAAACATTTCTGGTATATGAATAACATGATGTTTTTCAATGGCAAAAATCAATGAATATTGTAAATGCACAAACAGTAATTTCTCCGCATTGCAAGGTGCAATTCTGAAATTTTTTGCTTTTTCCTGCTCCTCTTAGCATGATAAAGACGATTCAAAGAGAGTGAGATGCCAGCTCCTTTCATTCAGTCAGTAGCTTCAATCATTTCTGGACGTTTTTCAATGGCAAAAATCAATGAATATTGTAAATGCACAAACAGTAATTTCTCCGCATTGCAAGGTGCAATTCTGAAATTTTTTGCTTTTTCCTGCTCCTCTTAGCATGATAAAGAAAATTCAGAGTGAGATGCCAGCTGCTTTCATTCAGTCAGTAGCTTCAATCATTTCTGGACGTTTTTCAATGGCAAAAATCAATGAATATTGTAAATGCACAAACAGTAATATCTCCACATTGCAAGGTGCAATTCTGAAATTTTTTGCTTTTTCCTGTTAATCCTAGCATGATAAAGAAGATTCAAAGAGAGTGAGATGCCAGCTCCTTTCATTCAGTCAGTAGCTTCAAACATTTCTGGTATATGAAAAACATGTTTTTCAATGGCAAAAATCAATGAATATTGTAAATGCACAAACAGTAATATCTCCACATTGCAAGGTGCAATTCTGAAATTTTTTGCTTTTTCCTGCTAATCCAAGCATGATAAAGAAGATTCAAAGAGAGTGAGATGCCAGCCCCTTTCATTCAGTCAGTAGCTTCAAACATTTCTGGTATATGAATAACATGATGTTTTTCAATGGCAAAAATCAATGAATATTGTAAATGCACAAACAGTAATTTCTCCGCATTGCAAGGTGCAATTCTGAAATTTTTTGCTTTTTCCTGCTCCTCTTAGCATGATAAAGAAGATTCAAAGAGAGTGAGATGCCAGCTCCTTTCACTCAGTCAGTAGCTTCAAACATTTCTGGTAAATGAATAACATGATGTTTTTCAATGGCAAAAATCAATGAATATTGTAAATGCACAAACAGTAATTTCTCCGCATTGCAAGGTGCAATTCTGAAATTTTTTGCTTTTTCCTGCTCCTCTTAGCATGATAAAGACGATTCAAAGAGAGTGAGATGCCAGCTCCTTTCATTCAGTCAGTAGCTTCAATCATTTCTGGACGTTTTTCAATGGCAAAAATCAATGAATATTGTAAATGCACAAACAGTAATTTCTCCGCATTGCAAGGTGCAATTCTGAAATTTTTTGCTTTTTCCTGCTCCTCTTAGCATGATAAAGAAAATTCAGAGTGAGATGCCAGCTGCTTTCATTCAGTCAGTAGCTTCAATCATTTCTGGACGTTTTTCAATGGCAAAAATCAATGAATATTGTAAATGCACAAACAGTAATTTCTCCGCATTGCAAGGTGCAATTCTGAAATTTTTTGCTTTTTCCTGCTCCTCTTAGCATGATAAAGAAGATTCAAAGAGAGTGAGATGCCAGCTCCTTTCATTCAGTCAGTAGCTTCAAACATTTCTGGTATATGAATAACATGATGTTTTTCAATGGCAAAAATCAATGAATATTGTAAATGCACAAACAGTAATTTCTCCGCATTGCAAGGTGCAATTCTGAAATTTTTTGCTTTTTCCTGCTCCTCTTAGCATGATAAAGAAGATTCAAAGAGAGTGAGATGCCAGCTCCTTTCGTTCAGTCAGTAGCTTCAATCATTTCTGGACGTTTTTCAAAGGCAAAAATCATTGAATATTGTAAATGCACAAACAGTAATTTCTCCGCATTGCAAGGTGCAATTCTGAAATTTTTTACTTTTTCCTGCTCCTCTTAGCATGATAAAGAAGATTCAAAGAGAGTGAGATGCCAGCTCCTTTTATTCAGTCAGTAGCTTCAATCATTTCTGGTATATGAATAACATGATGTTTTTCAATGGCAAAAATCAATGAATATTGTAAATGCACAAACAGTAATTTCTCCGCATTGCAAGGTGCAATTCTGAAGTTTTTTGATTTTTCCTGCTCCTCTTAGCATGATAAAGAAGATTCAAAGAGAGTGAGATGCCAGCTCCTTTCATTCAGTCAGTAGCTTCAATCATTTCTGGACGTTTTTCAATGGCAAAAATCATTGAATATTGTAAATGCACAAACAGTAATTTCTCCGCATTGCAAGGTGCAATTCTGAAATTTTTTACTTTTTCCTGCTCCTCTTAGCATGATAAAGAAGATTCAAAGAGAGTGAGATGCCAGCTCCTTTCATTCAGTCAGTAGCTTCAATCATTTCTGGTATATGAATAACATGATGTTTTTCAATGTCAAAAATCAATGAATATTGTAAATGCACAAACAGTAATTTCTCCGCATTGCAAGGTGCAATTCTGAAATTTTTTGCTTTTTCCTGCTCCTCTTAGCATGATAAAGAAGATTCAAAGAGAGTGAGATGCCAGCTCCTTTCATTCAGTCAGTAGCTTCAATCATTTCTGGACGTTTTTCAATGGCAAAAATCAATGAATATTGTAAATGCACAAACAGTAATTTCTCCGCATTGCAAGGTGCAATTCTGAAATTTTTTGCTTTTTCCTGCTCCTCTTAGCATGATAAAGAAAATTCAGAGTGAGATGCCAGCTCCTTTCATTCAGTCAGTAGCTTCAATCATTTCTGGACGTTTTTCAATGGCAAAAATCAATGAATATTGTAAATGCACAAACAGTAATTTCTCCGCATTGCAAGGTGCAATTCTGAAATTTTTTGCTTTTTCCTGCTCCTCTTAGCATGATAAAGAAGATTCAAAGAGAGTGAGATGCCAGCTCCTTTCATTCAGTCAGTAGCTTCAAACATTTCTGGTATATGAATAACATGATGTTTTTCAATGGCAAAAATCAATGAATATTGTAAATGCACAAACAGTAATTTCTCCGCATTGCAAGGTGCAATTCTGAAATTTTTTGCTTTTTCCTGCTCCTCTTAGCATGATAAAGAAGATTCAAAGAGAGTGAGATGCCAGCTCCTTTCGTTCAGTCAGTAGCTTCAATCATTTCTGGACGTTTTTCAAAGGCAAAAATCATTGAATATTGTAAATGCACAAACAGTAATTTCTCCGCATTGCAAGGTGCAATTCTGAAATTTTTTACTTTTTCCTGCTCCTCTTAGCATGATAAAGAAGATTCAAAGAGAGTGAGATGCCAGCTCCTTTCATTCAGTCAGTAGCTTCAATCATTTCTGGTATATGAATAACATGATGTTTTTCAATGGCAAAAATCAATGAATATTGTAAATGCACAAACAGTAATTTCTCCGCATTGCAAGGTGCAATTCTGAAGTTTTTTGCTTTTTCCTGCTCCTCTTAGCATGATAAAGAAGATTCAAAGAGAGTGAGATGCCAGCTCCTTTCATTCAGTCAGTAGCTTCAATCATTTCTGGACGTTTTTCAATGGCAAAAATCATTGAATATTGTAAATGCACAAACAGTAATTTCTCCGCATTGCAAGGTGCAATACTGAAATTTTTTACTTTTTCCTGCTCCTCTTAGCATGATAAAGAAGATTCAAAGAGAGTGAGATGCCAGCTCCTTTCATTCAGTCAGTAGCTTCAATCATTTCTGGTATATGAATAACATGATGTTTTTCAATGGCAAAAATCAATGAATATTGTAAATGCACAAACAGTAATTTCTCCGCATTGCAAGGTGCAATTCTGAAATTTTTTGCTTTTTCCTGCTCCTCTTAGCATAATAAAGAAGATTCAAAGAAAGTGAGATGCCAGCTCCTTTCATTCAGTCAGTAGCTTCAATCATTTCTGGACGTTTTTCAATGGCAAACATCAATGAATATTGTAAATGCACAAACAGTAATTTCTTCGCATTGCAAGGTGCAATTCTGAAATTTTTTGCTTTTTCCTGCTCCTCTTAGCATGATAAACAAGATTCAAAGAGAGTGAGATGCCAGCTCCTTTCATTCAGTCAGTAGCTTCAATCATTTCTGGACGTTTTTCAATGGCAAAAATCAATGAATATTGTAAATGCACAAACAGTAATTTCTCCGCATTGCAAGGTGCAATTCTGAAATTTTTTACTTTTTCCTGCTCCTCTTAGCATGATAAAGAAGATTCAAAGAGAGTGAGATGCCAGCTCCTTTCATTCAGTCAGTAGCTTCAAACATTCCTGGTATATGAATAACATAATGTTTTTCAATGGCAAAAATCAATGAATATTGTAAATGCACAAACAGTAATTTCTCCGCATTGCAAGGTGCAATTCTGAAATTTTTTGCTTTTTCCTGCTCCTCTTAGCATGATAAAGAAGATTCAAAGAGAGTGAGATGCCAGCTCCTTTCATTCAGTCAGTAGCTTCAAACATTTCTGGTATATGAATAACATGATGTTTTTCAATGGCAAAAATCAATGAATATTTTAAATGCACAAACAGTAATTTCTCCGCATTGCAAGGTGCAATTCTGAAATTTTTTGCTTTTTCCTGCTCCTCTTAGCATGATAAAGAAGATTCAAAGAGAGTGAGATGCCAGCTCCTTTCATTCAGTCAGTAGCATCAATCATTTCTGGTATATGAATAACATGATGTTTTTCAATGGCAAAAATCAATGAATATTGTAAATGCACAAACAGTAATTTCTCCGCATTGCAAGGTGCAATTCTGAAATTTTTTGCTTTTTCCTGCTCCTCTTAGCATTATAAAGAAGATTCAAAGAGAGTGAGATGCCAGCTCCTTTCGTTCAGTCAGTAGCTTCAATCATTTCTGGACGTTTTTCAAAGGCAAAAATCATTGAATATTGTAAATGCACAAACAGTAATTTCTCCGCATTGCAAGGTGCAATTCTGAAATTTTTTACTTTTTCCTGCTCCTCTTAGCATGATAAAGAAGATTCAAAGAGAGTGAGATGCCAGCTCCTTTCATTCAGTCAGTAGCTTCAATCATTTCTGGTATATGAATAACATGATGTTTTTCAATGGCAAAAATCAATGAATATTGTAAATGCACAAACAGTAATTTCTCCGCATTGCAAGGTGCAATTCTGAAATTTTTTGCTTTTTCCTGCTCCTCTTAGCATGATAAAGAAGATTCAAAGAGAGTGAGATGCCAGCTCCTTTCATTCAGTCAGTAGCTTCAATCATTTCTGGACGTTTTTCAATGGCAAAAATCATTGAATATTGTAAATGCACAAACAGTAATTTCTCCGCATTGCAAGGTGCAATTCTGAAATTTTTTACTTTTTCCTGCTCCTCTTAGCATGATAAAGAAGATTCAAAGAGAGTGAGATGCCAGCTCCTTTCATTCAGTCAGTAGCTTCAATCATTTCTGGTATATGAATAACATGATGTTTTTCAATGGCAAAAATCAATGAATATTGTAAATGCACAAACAGTAATTTCTCCGCATTGCAAGGTGCAATTCTGAAATTTTTTGCTTTTTCCTGCTCCTCTTAGCATGATAAAGAAGATTCAAAGAGAGTGAGATGCCAGCTCCTTTCATTCAGTCAGTAGCTTCAATCATTTCTGGACGTTTTTCAATGGCAAAAATCAATGAATATTGTAAATGCACAAACAGTAATTTCTCCGCATTGCAAGGTGCAATTCTGAAATTTTTTGCTTTTTCCTGCTCCTCTTAGCATGATAAACAAGATTAAAAGAGAGTGAGATGCCAGCTCCTTTCATTCAGTCAGTAGCTTCAATCATTTCTGGACGTTTTTCAATGGCAAAAATCAATGAATATTGTAAATGCACAAACAGTAATTTCTCCGCATTGCAAGGTGCAATTCTGAAATTTTTTGCTTTTTCCTGCTCCTCTTAGCATGATAAAGAAGATTCAAAGAGAGTGAGATGCCAGCTCCTTTCATTCAGTCAGTAGCTTCAAACATTCCTGGTATATGAATAACATGATGTTTTTCAATGGCAAAAATCAATGAATATTGTAAATGCACAAACAGTAATTTCTCCGCATTGCAAGGTGCAATTCTGAAATTTTTTGCTTTTTCCTGCTCCTCTTAGCATGATAAAGAAGATTCAAAGAGAGTGAGATGCCAGCTCCTTTCATTCAGTCAGTAGCTTCAATCATTTCTGGACGTTTTTCAATTGCAAAAATCAATGAATATTGTAAATGCACAAACAGTAATTTCTCCGCATTGCAAGGTGCAACTCTGAAATTTTTTGCTTTTTCCTGCTCCTCTTAGCATGATAAAGAAGATTCAAAGAGAGTGAGATGCCAGCTCCTTTCATTCAGTCAGTAGCTTCAATCATTTCTGGTATATGAATAACATGATGTTTTTCAATGGCAAAAATCAATGAATATTGTAAATGCACAAACAGTAATTTCTCCGCATTGCAAGGTGCAATTCTGAAATTTTTTACTTTTTCCTGCTCCTCTTAGCATGATAAAGAAGATTCAAAGAGAGTGAGATGCCAGCTCCTTTCATTCAGTCAGTAGCTTCAATCATTTCTGGTATATGAATAACATGATGTTTTTCAATGGCAAAAATCAATGAATATTGTAAATGCACAAACAGTAATTTCTCCGCATTGCAAGGTGCAATTCTGAAATTTTTTGCTTTTTCCTGCTCCTCTTAGCATGATAAAGAAGATTCAAAGAGAGTGAGATGCCAGCTCCTTTCATTCAGTCAGTAGCTTCAATCATTTCTGGATGTTTTTCAATGGCAAAAATCAATGAATATTGTAAATGCACAAACAGTAATTTCTCCGCATTGCAAGGTGCAATTCTGAAATTTTTTGCTTTTTCCTGCTCCTCTTAGCATGATAAAGAAGATTCAAAGAGAGTGAGATGCCAGCTCCTTTCATTCAGTCAGTAGCTTCAATCATTTCTGGACGTTTTTCAATGGCAAAAATCAATGAATATTGTAAATGCACAAACAGTAATTTCTCCGCATTGCAAGGTGCAATTCTGAAATTTTTTGCTTTTTCCTGCTCCTCTTAGCATGATAAAAAAGATTCAAAGAGAGTGAGATGCCAGCTCCTTTCATTCAGTCAGTAGCTTCAAACATTTCTGGTATATGAATAACATGATGTTTTTCAATGGCAAAAATCAATGAATATTGTAAATGCACAAACAGTAATTTCTCCGCATTGCAAGGTGCAATTCTGAAATTTTTTGCTTTTTCCTGCTCCTCTTAGCATGATAAAGAAGATTCAAAGAGAGTGAGATGCTAGCTCCTTTCGTTCAGTCAGTAGCTTCAATCATTTCTGGACGTTTTTCAATGGCAAAAATCATTGAATATTGTAAATGCACAAACAGTAATTTCTCCGCATTGCAAGGTGCAATTCTGAAATTTTTTGCTTTTTCCTGCTCCTCTTAGCATGATAAAGAAGATTCAAAGAGAGTGAGATGCCAGCTCCTTTCATTCAGTCAGTAGCTTCAATCATTTCTGGTATATGAATAACATGATGTTTTTCAATGGCAAAAATCAATGAATATTGTAAATGCACAAACAGTAATTTCTCCGCATTGCAAGGTGCAATTCTGAAATTTTTTGCTTTTTCCTGCTCCTCTTAGCATGATAAAGAAGATTCAAAGAGAGTGAGATGCCAGCTCCTTTCATTCAGTCAGTAGCTTCAATCATTTCTGGACGTTTTTCAATGGCAAAAATCAACGAATATTGTAAATGCACAAACAGTAATTTCTCCGCATTGCAAGGTGCAATTCTGAAATTTTTTGCTTTTTCCTGCTCCTCTTAGCATGATAAAGAAGATTCAAAGAGAGTGAGATGCCAGCTCCTTACATTCAGTCAGTAGCTTCAATCATTTCTGGTAAATGAATAACATGATGTTTTTCAATGGCAAAAATCAATGAATTTTGTAAATGCACAAACAGTAATTTCTCCGCATTGCAAGGCGCAATTCTGAAATTTTTTGCTTTTTCCTGCTCCTCTTAGCATGATAAAGAAGATTCAAAGAGAGTGAGATGCCAGCTCCTTTCAATCAGTCAGTAGCTTCAATCATTTCTGGACGTTTTTCAATGGCAAAAATCAATGAATATTGTAAATGCACAAACAGTAATTTCTCCGCATTGCAAGGTGCAATTCTGAAATTTTATGCTTTTTCCTGCTCCTCTTAGCATGATAAAGAAGATTCAAAGAGAGTGAGATGCCAGCTCCTTTCATTCAGTCAGTAGCTTCAATCATTTCTGGACGTTTTTCAATGGCAAAAATCAATGAATATTGTAAATGCACAAACAGTAATTTTTCCGCATTGCAAGGTGCAATTCTGAAATTTTTTGCTTATTGCTGCTCCTCTTAGCATGATAAAGAAGATTCAAAGAGAGTGAGGTGCCAGCTCCTTTCATTCAGTCAGTAGCTTAAAACATTTCTGGTATATGAATAACGTTTTTCAATGGCAAAAATCAATGAATATTGTAAATGCACAAACAGTTATTTCTCCGCATTGCAAGGTGCAATTCTGAATTTTTTTTGCTTTTTCCTGCTCCTCTTAGCATGATAAAGAAGATTCAAAGAGAGTGAGATGCCAGCTCCTTTCATTCAGTCAGTAGCTTCAATCATTTCTGGACGTTTTTCAATGGCAAAAATCAATGAATATTGTAAATGCACAAACAGTAATTTCTCCGCATTGCAAGGTGCAATTCTGAAATTTTTTGCTTTTTCCTGCTCCTCTTAGCATGATAAAGAAGATTCAAAGAGAGTGAGATGCCAGCTCCTTTCATTCAGTCAGTAGCTTCAATCATTTCTGGACGTTTTTCAATGGCAAAAATCAATGAATATTGTAAATGCACAAACAGTAATTTCTCCGCATTGCAAGGTGCAATTCTGAAATTTTTTGCTTTTTCCTGCTCCTCTTAGCATGATAAAGAAGATTCAAAGAGAGTGAGATGCCAGCTCCTTTCATTCAGTCAGTAGCTTCAATCATTTCTGGACGTTTTTCAATGGCAAAAATCAATGAATATTGTAAATGCACAAACAGTAATTTCTCCGCATTGCAAGGTGCAATTCTGAAATTTTTGCTTTTTCCTGCTCCTCTTAGCATGATAAAGAAGATTCAAAGAGAGTGAGGTGCCAGCTCCTTTCATTCAGTCAGTAGCTTCAAACATTTCTGGTATATGAATAACATGTTTTTCAATGGCAAAAATCAATGAATATTGTAAATGCACAAACAGTAATTTCTCCGCATTGCAAGGAGCAATTCTGAAATTTTTTGCTTTTTCCTGCTCCTCTTAGCATGATAAAGAAGATTCAAAGAGAGTGAGATGCCAGCTCCTTTCATTCAGTCAGTAGGTTCAATCATTTCTGGACGTTTTTCAATGGCAAAAATCAATGAATATTGTAAATGCACAAACTGTAATTTCTCCGCATTGCAAGGTGCAATTCTGAAATTTTTTGCTTTTTCCTGCTCCTCTTAGCATGATAAAGAAGATTCAAAGAGAGTGAGATGCCAGCTCTTTTCATTCAGTCAGTAGCTTCAATCATTTCTGGACGTTTTTCAATGGCAAAAATCAATGAATATTGTAAATGCACAAACAGTAATTTCTCCGCATTGCAAGGTGCAATTCTGAAATTTTTTGCTTTTTCCTGCTCCTCTTAGCATGATAAAGAAGATTCAAAGAGAGTGAGATGCCAGCTCCTTTCATTCAATCAGTAGCTTCAAACATTTCTGGTATATGAATAACATGATGTTTTTCAATGGCAAAAATCAATGAATATTGTAAATGCACAAACAGTAATTTCTCCGCATTGCAAGGTGCAATTCTGAAATTTTTGCTTTTTCCTGCTCCTCTTAGCATGATAAAGAAGATTCAAAGAGAGTGAGGTGCCAGCTCCTTTCATTCAGTCAGTAGCTTCAAACATTTCTGGTATATGAATAACATGTTTTTCAATGGCAAAAATCAATGAATATTGTAAATGCACAAACAGTAATTTCTCCGCATTGCAAGGAGCAATTCTGAAATTTTTTGCTTTTTCCTGCTCCTCTTAGCATGATAAAGAAGATTCAAAGAGAGTGAGATGCCAGCTCCTTTCATTCAGTCAGTAGCTTCAATCATTTCTGGACGTTTTTCAATGGCAAAAATCAATGAATATTGTAAATGCACAAACTGTAATTTCTCCGCATTGCAAGGTGCAATTCTGAAATTTTTTGCTTTTTCCTGCTCCTCTTAGCATGATAAAGAAGATTCAAAGAGAGTGAGATGCCAGCTCTTTTCATTCAGTCAGTAGCTTCAATCATTTCTGGACGTTTTTCAATGGCAAAAATCAATGAATATTGTAAATGCACAAACAGTAATTTCTCCGCATTGCAAGGTGCAATTCTGAAATTTTTTGCTTTTTCCTGCTCCTCTTAGCATGATAAAGAAGATTCAAAGAGAGTGAGATGCCAGCTCCTTTCATTCAATCAGTAGCTTCAAACATTTCTGGTATATGAATAACATGATGTTTTTCAATGGCAAAAATCAATGAATATTGTAAATGCACAAACAGTAATTTCTCCGCATTGCAAGGTGCAATTCTGAAATTTTTTGCTTTTTCCTGCTCCTCTTAGCATGATAAAGAAGATTCAAAGAGAGTGAGATGCCAGCTCCTTTCATTCAGTCAGTAGCTTCAATCATTTCTGGACGTTTTTCAATGGCAAAAATCAATGAATATTGTAAATGCACAAACAGTAATTTCTCCGCATTGCAAGGTGCAATTCTGAAATTTTTTGCTTTTTCCTGCTCCTCTTAGCATGATAAAGAAGATTCAAAGAGAGTGAGGTGCCAGCTCCTTTCATTCAGTCAGTAGCTTCAAACATTTCTGGTATATGAATAACATGTTTTTCAATGGCAAAAATCAATGAATATTGTAAATGCACAAACTGTAATTTCTCCGCATTGCAAGGTGCAATTCTGAAATTTTTTGCTTTTTCCTGCTCCTCTTAGCATGATAAAGAAAATTCAAAGAGAGTGAGATGCCAGCTCCTTTCATTCAGTCAGTAGCTTCAATCATTTCTGGATGTTTTTCAATGGCAAAAATCAATGAATATTGTAAATGCACAAACAGTAATTTCTCCGCATTGCAAGGTGCAATTCTGAAATTTTTTGCTTTTTCCTGCTCCTCTTAGCATGATAAAGAAGATTCAAAGAGAGTGAGATGCCAGCTCCTTTCATTCAGTCAGTAGCTTCAATCATTTCTGGACGTTTTTCAATGGCAAAAATCAATGAATATTGTAAATGCACAAACTGTAATTTCTCCGCATTGTAAGGTGCAATTCTGAAATTTTTTGCTTTTTCCTGCTCCTCTTAGCATGATAAAGAAGATTCAAAGAGAGTGAGATGCCAGCTCCTTTCATTCAGTCAGTAGCTTCAATCATTTCTGGACGTTTTTCAATGGCAAAAATCAATGAATATTGTAAATGCACAAACAGTAATTTCTCCGCATTGCAAGGTGCAATTCTGAAATTTTTTGCTTTTTCCTGCTCCCCTTAGCATGGTAAAGAAGATTCAAAGAGAGTGAGATGCCAGCTCCTTTCATTCAGTCAGTAGCTTCAATCATTTCTGGACGTTTTTCAATGGCAAAAATCAATGAATATTGTAAATGCACAAACAGAAATTTCTCCGCATTGCAAGGTGCAATTCTGAAATTTTTTGCTTTTTCCTGCTCCTCTTAGCATGATAAAGAAGATTCAAAGAGAGTGAGATGCCAGCTCCTTTCATTCAGTCAGTAGCTTCAAACATTTCTGGTATATGAATAACATGATGTTTTTCAATGGCAAAAATCAATGAATATTGTAAATGCACAAACAGTAATTTCTCCGCATTGCAAGGTGCAATTCTGAAATTTTTTGCTTTTTCCTGCTCCTCTTAGCATGATAAAGAAGATTCAAAGAGAGTGAGATGCCAGCTCCTTTCGTTCAGTCAGTAGCTTCAATCATTTCTGGACGTTTTTCAATGGCAAAAATCATTGAATATTGTAAATGCACAAACAGTAATTTCTCCGCATTGCAAGGTGCAATTCTGAAATTTTTTACATTTTCCTGCTCCTCTTAGCATGATAAAGAAGATTCAAAGAGAGTGAGATGCCAGCTCCTTTCATTCAGTCAGTAGCTTCAATCATTTCTGGTATATGAATAACATGATGTTTTTCAATGGCAAAAATCAATGAATATTGTAAATGCACAAACAGTAATTTCTCCGCATTGCAAGGTGCAATTCTGAAATTTTTTGCTTTTTCCTGCTCCTCTTAGCATGATAAAGAAGATTCAAAGAGAGTGAGATGCCAGCTCCTTTCATTCAGTCAGTAGCTTCAATCATTTCTGGACGTTTTTCAATGGCAAAAATCAATGAATATTGTAAATGCACAAACAGTAATTTCTCCGCATTGCAAGGTGCAATTCTGAAATTTTTTGCTTTTTCCTGCTCCTCTTAGCATGATAAAGAAGATTCAAAGAGAGTGAGGTGCCAGCTCCTTTCATTCAGTCAGTAGCTTCAAACATTTCTGGTATATGAATAACATGTTTTTCAATGGCAAAAATCAATGAATATTGTAAATGCACAAACAGTAATTTCTCCGCATTGCAAGGAGCAATTCTGAAATTTTTTCTTTTTCCTGCTCCTCTTAGCATGATAAAGAAGATTCAAAGAGAGTGAGATGCCAGCTCCTTTCATTCAGTCAGTAGCTTCAATCATTTCTGGACGTTTTTCAATGGCAAAAATCAATGAATATTGTAAATGCACAAACTGTAATTTCTCCGCATTGCAAGATGCAATTCTGAAATTTTTTGCTTTTTCCTGCTCCTCTTAGCATGATAAAGAAGATTCAAAGAGAGTGAGATGCCAGCTCCTTTCATTCAGTCAGTAGCTTCAATCATTTCTGGACGTTTTTCAATGGCAAAAATCAATGAATATTGTAAAAGCACAAACAGTAATTTCTCCGCATTGCAAGGTGCAATTCTGAAATTTTTTGCTTTTTCCTGCTCCTCTTAGCATGATAAAGAAGATTCAAAGAGAGTGAGATGCCAGGTCCTTTCATTCAGTCAGTAGCTTCAAACATTTCTGGTATATGAATAACATGATGTTTTTCAATGGCAAAAATTAATGAATATTGTAAATGCACAAACAGTAATTTCTCCGCATTGCAAGGTGCAATTCTAAAATTTTTTGCTTTTTCCAGCTCCTCTTAGCATGATAAAGAAGATTCAAAGAGAGTGAGATGCCAGCTCCTTTCATTCAGTCAGTAGCTTCAATCATTTCTGGACGTTTTTCAATGGCAAAAATCAATGAATATTGTAAATGCACAAACAGTAATTTCTCCGCATTGCAAGGTGCAATTCTGAAATTTTTTGCTTTATCCTGCTCCTCTTAGCATGATAAAGAAGATTCAAAGAGAGTGAGGTGCCAGCTCCTTTCATTCAGTCAGTAGCTTCAAACATTTCTGGTATATGAATAACATGTTTTTCAATGGCAAAAATCAATGAATATTGTAAATGCACAAACAGTAATTTCTCCGCATTGCAAGGTGCAATTCTGAAATTTTTTGCTTTTTCCTGCTCCTCTTAGCATGATAAAGAAAATTCAAAGAGAGTGAGATGCCAGCTCCTTTCATTCAGTCAGTAGCTTCAATCATTTCTGGACGTTTTTCAATGGCAAAAATCAATGAATATTGTAAATGCACAAACAGTAATTTCTCCGCATTGCAAGGTGCAATTCTGAAATTTTTTGCTTATTCCTGCTCCTCTTAGCATGATAAAGAAGATTCAAAGTGAGTGAGATGCCAGCTCCTTTCATTCAGTCAGTAGCTTCAATCATTTCTGGACGTTTTTCAATGGCAAAAATCAATGAATATTGTAAATGTACAAACAGTAATTTCTCCGCATTGCAAGGTGCAATTCTGAAATTTTTTGCTTTTTCCTGCTCCTCTTAGCATGATAAAGAAGATTCAAAGAGAGTGAGGTTCCAGCTCCTTTCATTCAGTCAGTAGCTTCAAACATTTCTGGTATATGAATAACATGTTTTTCAATGGCAAAAATCAATGAATATTGTAAATGCACAAACAGTAATTTCTCCGCATTGCAAGGTGCAATTCTGAAATTTTTTGCTTTTTCCTGCTCCTCTTAACTTGATAAAGAAGATTCAAAGAGAGTGAGATGCCAGCTCCTTTCATTCAGTCAGTAGCTTCAATCATTTCTGGACGTTTTTCAATGGCAAAAATCAATGAATATTGTAAATGCACAAACTGTAATTTCTCCGCATTGTAAGGTGCAATTCTGAAATGTTTTGCTTTTTCCTGCTCCTCTTAGCATGATAAAGAAGATTCAAAGAGAGTGAGATGCCAGCTCCTTTCATTCAGTCAGTAGCTTCAATCATTTCTGGACGTTTTTCAATGGCAAAAATCAATGAATATTGTAAATGCACAAACAGTAATTTCTCCGCATTGCAAGGTGCAATTCTGAAATTTTTTGCTTTTTCCTGCTCCTCTTAGCATGATAAAGAAGATTCAAAGAGAGTGAGATGCCAGCTCCTTTCATTCAGTCAGTAGCTTCAAACATTTCTGGTATATGAATAACATGATGTTTTTCAATGGCAAAAATCAATGAATATTGTAAATGCACAAACAGTAATTTCTCCGCATTGCAAGGTGCAAATCTGAAATTTTTTGCTTTTTCCTGCTCCTCTTAGCATGATAAAGAAGATTCAAAGAGAGTGAGATGCCAGCTACTTTCATTCAGTCAGTAGCTTCAATCATTTCTGGACGTTTTTCAATGGTAAAAATCAATGAATATTGTAAATGCACAAACAGTAATTTCTCCGCATTGCAAGGTGCAATTCTGAAATTTTTTGCTTTTTCCTGCTCCTCTTAGCATGATAAAGAAGATTCAAAGAGAGTGAGATGCCAGCTCCTTTCATTCAGTCAGTAGCTTCAATCATTTCTGGACGTTTTTCAATGGCAAAAATCAATGAATATTGTAAATGCACAAACAGAAATTTCTCCGCATTGCAAGGTGCAATTCTGAAATTTTTTGCTTTTTCCTGCTCCTCTTAGCATGATAAAGAAGATTCAAAGAGAGTGAGATGCCAGCTCCTTTCATTCAGTCAGTAGCTTCAAACATTTCTGGTATATGAATAACATGATGTTTTTCAATGGCAAAAATCAATGAATATTGTAAATGCACAAACAGTAATTTCTCCGCATTGCAAGGTGCAATTCTGAAATTTTTTGCTTTTTCCTGCTCCTCTTAGCATGATAAAGAAGATTCAAAGAGAGTGAGATGCCAGCTCCTTTCGTTCAGTCAGTAGCTTCAATCATTTCTGGACGTTTTTCAATGGCAAAAATCATTGAATATTGTAAATGCACAAACAGTAATTTCTCCGCATTGCAAAGTGCAATTCTGAAATTTTTTACATTTTCCTGCTCCTCTTAGCATGATAAAGAAGATTCAAAGAGAGTGAGATGCCAGCTCCTTTCATTCAGTCAGTAGCTTCAATCATTTCTGGTATATGAATAACATGATGTTTTTCAATGGCAAAAATCAATGAATATTGTAAATGCACAAACAGTAATTTCTCCGCATTGCAAGGTGCAATTCTGAAATTTTTTGCTTTTTCCTGCTCCTCTTAGCATGATAAAGAAGATTCAAAGAGAGTGAGATGCCAGCTCCTTTCATTCAGTCAGTAGCTTCAATCATTTCTGGACGTTTTTCAATGGCAAAAATCAATGAATATTGTAAATGCACAAACAGTAATTTCTCCGCATTGCAAGGTGCAATTCTGAAATTTTTTGCTTTTTCCTGCTCCTCTTAGCATGATAAAGAAGATTCAAAGAGAGTGAGGTGCCAGCTCCTTTCATTCAGTCAGTAGCTTCAAACATTTCTGGTATATGAATAACATGTTTTTCAATGGCAAAAATCAATGAATATTGTAAATGCACAAACAGTAATTTCTCCGCATTGCAAGGAGCAATTCTGAAATTTTTTCTTTTTCCTGCTCCTCTTAGCATGATAAAGAAGATTCAAAGAGAGTGAGATGCCAGCTCCTTTCATTCAGTCAGTAGCTTCAATCATTTCTGGACGTTTTTCAATGGCAAAAATCAATGAATATTGTAAATGCACAAACTGTAATTTCTCCGCATTGCAAGGTGCAATTCTGAAATTTTTTGCTTTTTCCTGCTCCTCTTAGCATGATAAAGAAGATTCAAAGAGAGTGAGATGCCAGCTCCTTTCATTCAGTCAGTAGCTTCAATCATTTCTGGACGTTTTTCAATGGCAAAAATCAATGAATATTGTAAATGCACAAACAGTAATTTCTCCGCATTGCAAGGTGCAATTCTGAAATTTTTTGCTTTTTCCTGCTCCTCTTAGCATGATAAAGAAGATTCAAAGAGAGTGAGATGCCAGCTCCTTTCATTCAGTCAGTAGCTTCAAACATTTCTGGTATATGAATAACATGATGTTTTTCAATGGCAAAAATTAATGAATATTGTAAATGCACAAACAGTAATTTCTCCGCATTGCAAGGTGCAATTCTGAAATTTTTTGCTTTTTCCAGCTCCTCTTAGCATGATAAAGAAGATTCAAAGAGAGTGAGATGCCAGCTCCTTTCATTCAGTCAGTAGCTTCAATCATTTCTGGACGTTTTTCAATGGCAAAAATCAATGAATATTGTAAATGCACAAACAGTAATTTCTCCGCATTGCAAGGTGCAATTCTGAAATTTTTTGCTTTATCCTGCTCCTCTTAGCATGATAAAGAAGATTCAAAGAGAGTGAGGTGCCAGCTCCTTTCATTCAGTCAGTAGCTTCAAACATTTCTGGTATATGAATAACATGTTTTTCAATGGCAAAAATCAATGAATATTGTAAATGCACAAACAGTAATTTCTCCGCATTGCAAGGTGCAATTCTGAAATTTTTTGCTTTTTCCTGCTCCTCTTAGCATGATAAAGAAAATTCAAAGAGAGTGAGATGCCAGCTCCTTTCATTCAGTCAGTAGCTTCAATCATTTCTGGACGTTTTTCAATGGCAAAAATCAATGAATATTGTAAATGCACAAACAGTAATTTCTCCGCATTGCAAGGTGCAATTCTGAAATTTTTTGCTTTTTCCTGCTCCTCTTAGCATGATAAAGAAGATTCAAAGTGAGTGAGCTGCCAGCTCCTTTCATTCAGTCAGTAGCTTCAATCATTTCTGGACGTTTTTCAATGGCAAAAATCAATGAATATTGTAAATGTACAAACAGTAATTTCTCCGCATTGCAAGGTGCAATTCTGAAATTTTTTGCTTTTTCCTGCTCCTCTTAGCATGATAAAGAAGATTCAAAGAGAGTGAGGTTCCAGCTCCTTTCATTCAGTCAGTAGCTTCAAACATTTCTGGTATATGAATAACATGTTTTTCAATGGCAAAAATCAATGAATATTGTAAATGCACAAACAGTAATTTCTCCGCATTGCAAGGTGCAATTCTGAAATTTTTTGCTTTTTCCTGCTCCTCTTAACTTGATAAAGAAGATTCAAAGAGAGTGAGATGCCAGCTCCTTTCATTCAGTCAGTAGCTTCAATCATTTCTGGACGTTTTTCAATGGCAAAAATCAATGAATATTGTAAATGCACAAACTGTAATTTCTCCGCATTGTAAGGTGCAATTCTGAAATGTTTTGCTTTTTCCTGCTCCTCTTAGCATGATAAAGAAGATTCAAAGAGAGTGAGATGCCAGCTCCTTTCATTCAGTCAGTAGCTTCAATCATTTCTGGACGTTTTTCAATGGCAAAAATCAATGAATATTGTAAATGCACAAACAGTAATTTCTCCGCATTGCAAGGTGCAATTCTGAAATTTTTTGCTTTTTCCTGCTCCTCTTAGCATGATAAAGAAGATTCAAAGAGAGTGAGATGCCAGCTCCTTTCATTCAGTCAGTAGCTTCAAACATTTCTGGTATATGAATAACATGATGTTTTTCAATGGCAAAAATCAATGAATATTGTAAATGCACAAACAGTAATTTCTCCGCATTGCAAGGTGCAAGTCTGAAATTTTTTGCTTTTTCCTGCTCCTCTTAGCATGATAAAGAAGATTCAAAGAGAGTGAGATGCCAGCTACTTTCATTCAGTCAGTAGCTTCAATCATTTCTGGACGTTTTTCAATGGTAAAAATCAATGAATATTGTAAATGCACAAACAGTAATTTCTCCGCATTGCAAGGTGCAATTCTGAAATTTTTTGCTTTTTCCTGCTCCTCTTAGCATGATAAAGAAGATTCAAAGAGAGTGAGATGCCAGCTCCTTTCATTCAGTCAGTAGCTTCAATCATTTCTGGACGTTTTTCAATGGCAAAAATCAATGAATATTGTAAATGCACAAACAGTAATTTCTTCGCATTGCAAGGTGCAATTCTGAAATGTTTTGCTTTTTCCTGCTCCTCTTAGCATGATAAAGAAGATTCAAAGAGAGTGAGATGCCAGCTCCTTTCATTCAGTCAGTAGCTTCAATCATTTCTGGTAAATGAATAACATGATGTTTTTCAATGGCAAAAATCAATGAATTTTGTAAATGCACAAACAGTAATTTCTCCGCATTGCAAGGCGCAATTCTGAAATTTTTTGCTTTTTCCTGCTCCTCTTAGCATGATAAAGAAGATTCAAAGAGAGTGAGATGCCAGCTCCTTTCATTCAGTCAGTAGCTTCAATCATTTCTGGACGTTTTTCAATGGCAAAAATCAATGAATATTGTAAATGCACAAACAGTAATTTCTCCGCATTGCAAGGTGCAATTCTGAAATTTTTTGCTTTTTCCTGCTCCTCTTAGCATGATAAAGAAGATTCAAAGAGAGTGAGATGCCAGCTCCTTTCATTCAGTCAGTAGCTTCAATCATTTCTGGATGTTTTTCAATGGCAAAAGTCAATGAATATTGTAAATGCACAAACTGTAATTTCTTCGCATTGCAAGGTGCAATTCTGAAATTTTTTGCTTTTCCTGCTCCTCTTAGCATGATAAAGAAGATTCATAGAGAGTGAGATGCCAGCTCCTTTCATTCAGTCAGTAGCTTCAATCATTTCTGGACGTTTTTCAATGGCAAAAATCAATGAATTATGTAATTGCACAAACAGTAATTTCTCCGCATTGCAAGGTGCAATTCTGAAATTTTTTGCTTTTTCCTGCTCCTCTTAGCATGATAAAGAAGATTCAAAGAGAGTGAGATGCCAGCTCCTTTCATTCAGTCAGTAGCTTCAAACATTTCTGGTATATGAATAACATGATGTTTTTCAATGGCAAAAATCAATGAATATTGTAAATACACAAACAGTAATTTCTCTGCATTGCAAGGTGCAATTCTGAAATTTTTTGCTTTTTCCTGCTCCTCTTAGCATGATAAAGAAGATTCAAAGAGAGTGAGATGCCAGCTCCTTTCATTCAGTCAGTAGCTTCAATCATTTCTGGACGTTTTTCAATGGCAAAAATCAATGAATATTGTAAATGCACAAACAGTAATTTCTCCGCATTGCAAGGTGCAATTCTGAAATTTTTTGCTTTTTCCTGCTCCTCTTAGCATGATAAAGAAGATTCAAAGAGAGTGAGATGCCAGCTCCTTTCATTCAGTCAGTAGCTTCAATCATTTCTGGACGTTTTTCAATGGCAAAAATCAATGAATATTGTAAATGCACAAACTGTAATTTCTCCGCATTGTAAGGTGCAATTCTGAAATTTTTTGCTTTTTCCTGCTCCTCTTAGCATGATAAAGAAGATTCAAAGAGAGTGAGATGCCAGCTCCTTTCATTCAGTCAGTAGCTTCAATCATTTCTGGACGTTTTTCAATGGCAAAAATCAATGAATATTGTAAATGCACAAACAGTAATTTCTCCGCATTGCAAGGTGCAATTCTGAAATTTTTTGCTTTTTCCTGCTCCTCTTAGCATGATAAAGAAGATTCAAAGAGAGTGAGATGCCAGCTCCTTTCATTCAGTCAGTAGCTTCAAACATTTCTGGTATATGAATAACATGATGTTTTTCAATGGCAAAAATCAATGAATATTGTAAATGCACAAACAGTAATTTCTCCGCATTGCAAGGTGCAAGTCTGAAATTTTTTGCTTTTTCCTGCTCCTCTTAGCATGATAAAGAAGATTCAAAGAGAGTGAGATGCCAGCTACTTTCATTCAGTCAGTAGCTTCAATCATTTCTGGACGTTTTTCAATGGTAAAAATCAATGAATATTGTAAATGCACAAACAGTAATTTCTCCGCATTGCAAGGTGCAATTCTGAAATTTTTTGCTTTTTCCTGCTCCTCTTAGCATGATAAAGAAGATTCAAAGAGAGTGAGATGCCAGCTCCTTTCATTCAGTCAGTAGCTTCAATCATTTCTGGACGTTTTTCAATGGCAAAAATCAATGAATATTGTAAATGCACAAACAGTAATTTCTCCGCATTGCAAGGTGCAATTCTGAAATTTTTTGCTTTTTCCTGCTCCTCTTAGCATGATAAAGAAGTTTCAAAGAGAGTGAGATGCCAGCTCCTTTCATTCAGTCAGTAGCTTCAATCATTTCTGGTAAATGAATAACATGATGTTTTTCAATGGCAAAAATCAATGAATTTTGTAAATGCACAAACACTAATTTCTCCGCATTGCAAGGCGCAATTCTGAAATTTTTTGCTTTTTCCTGCTCCTCTTAGCATGATAAAGAAGATTCAAAGAGAGTGAGATGCCAGCTCCTTTCATTCAGTCAGTAGCTTCAATCATTTCTGAACGTTTTTCAATGGCAAAAATCAATGAATATTGTAAATGCACAAACAGTAATTTCTCCGCATTGCAAGGTGCAATTCTGAAATTTTTTGCTTTTTCCTGCTCCTCTTAGCATGATAAAGAAGATTCAAAGAGAGTGAGATGCCAGCTCCTTTCATTCAGTCAGTAGCTTCAATCATTTCTGGACGTTTTTCAATGGCAAAAATCAATGAATATTGTAAATGCACAAACAGTAATTTCTCCGCATTGCAAGGTGCAATTCTGAAATTTTTTGCTTTTTCCTGCTCCTCTTAGCATGATAAAGAAGATTCAAAGAGAGTGAGGTGCCAGCTCCTTTCATTCAGTCAGTAGCTTCAAACATTTCTTGTATATGAATAACATGTTTTTCAATGGCAAAAATCAATGAATATTGTAAATGCACAAACAGTAATTTCTCCGCATTGCAAGGAGCAATTCTGAAATTTTTTGCTTTTTCCTGCTCCTCTTAGCATGATAAAGAAGATTCAAAGAGAGTGAGATGCCAGCTCCTTTCATTCAGTCAGTAGCTTCAATCATTTCTGGACGTTTTTCAATGGCAAAAATCAATGAATATTGTAAATGCACAAACAGTAATTTCTCCGCATTGCAAGGTGCAATTCTGAAATTTTTTGCTTTTTCCTGCTCCTCTTAGCATGATAAAGAAGATTCAAAGAGAGTGAGATGCCAGCTCCTTTCATTCAGTCAGTAGCTTCAATCATTTCTGGACGTTTTTCAATGGCAAAAATCAATGAATATTGTAAATGCACAAACAGTAATTTCTCCGCATTGCAAGGTGCAATTCTGAAATTTTTTGCTTTTTCCTGCTCCACTTAGCATGATAAAGAAGTTTCAAAGAGAGTGAGATGCCAGCTCCTTTCATTCAGTCAGTAGCTTCAATCATTTCTGGTAAATGAATAACATGATGTTTTTCAATGGCAAAAATCAATGAATTTTGTAAATGCACAAACACTAATTTCTCCGCATTGCAAGGCGCAATTCTGAAATTTTTTGCTTTTTCCTGCTCCTCTTAGCATGATAAAGAAGATTCAAAGAGAGTGAGATGCCAGCTCCTTTCATTCAGTCAGTAGCTTCAATCATTTCTGAACGTTTTTCAATGGCAAAAATCAATGAATATTGTAAATGCACAAACAGTAATTTCTCCGCATTGCAAGGTGCAATTCTGAAATTTTTTGCTTTTTCCTGCTCCTCTTAGCATGATAAAGAAGATTCAAAGAGAGTGAGATGCCAGCTCCTTTCATTCAGTCAGTAGCTTCAATCATTTCTGGACGTTTTTCAATGGCAAAAATCAATGAATATTGTAAATGCACAAACAGTAATTTCTCCGCATTGCAAGGTGCAATTCTGAAATTTTTTGCTTTTTCCTGCTCCTCTTAGCATGATAAAGAAGATTCAAAGAGAGTGAGGTGCCAGCTCCTTTCATTCAGTCAGTAGCTTCAAACATTTCTGGTATATGAATAACATGTTTTTCAATGGCAAAAATCAATGAATATTGTAAATGCACAAACAGTAATTTCTCCGCATTGCAAGGAGCAATTCTGAAATTTTTTGCTTTTTCCTGCTCCTCTTAGCATGATAAAGAAGATTCAAAGAGAGTGAGATGCCAGCTCCTTTCATTCAGTCAGTAGCTTCAATCATTTCTGGACGTTTTTCAATGGCAAAAATCAATGAATATTGTAAATGCACAAACAGTAATTTCTCCGCATTGCAAGGTGCAATTCTGAAATTTTTTGCTTTTTCCTGCTCCTCTTAGCATGATAAAGAAGATTCAAAGAGAGTGAGATGCCAGCTCCTTTCATTCAGTCAGTAGCTTCAAACATTTCTGGTATATGAATAACATGATGTTTTTCAATGGCAAAAATCAATGAATATTGTAAATGCACAAACAGTAATTTCTCCGCATTGCAAGGTGCAATTCTGAAATTTTTGCTTTTTCCTGCTCCTCTTAGCATGATAAAGAAGATTCAAAGAGAGTGAGATGCCAGCTCCTTTCATTGAGTCAGTAGCTTCAATCATTTCTGGACTTTTTTCAATGGCAAAAATCATTGAATATTGTAAATGCACAAACAGTAATTTCTCCGCATTGCAAGGTGCAATTCTGAAATTTTTTACTTTTTCCTGCTCCTCTTAGCATGATAAAGAAGATTCAAAGAGAGTGAGATGCCAGCTCCTTTCATTCAGTCAGTAGCTTCAATCATTTCTGGTATATGAATAACATGATGTTTTTCAATGGCAAAAATCAATGAATATTGTAAATGCACAAACAGTAATTTCTCCGCATTGCAAGGTGCAATTCTGAAATTTTTTGTTTTTTCCTGCTCCTCTTAGCATGATAAAGAAGATTCAAAGAGAGTGAGATGCCAGCTCCTTTCATTCAGTCAGTAGCTTCAAACATTTCTGGTATATGAATAACATGATGTTTTTCAATGGCAAAAATCAATGAATATTGTAAATGCACAAACAGTAATTTCTCCGCATTGCAAGGTGCAATTCTGAAATTTTTTGCTTTTTCCTGCTCCTCTTAGCATGTTAAAGAAGATTCAAAGAGAGTGAGATGCCAGCTCCTTTCGTTCAGTCAGTAGCCTCAATCATTTCTGGACGTTTTTCAATGGTAAAAATCAATGAATATTGTAAATGCACAAACAGTAATTTCTCCGCATTGCAAGGTGCAATTCTGAAATTTTTTGCTTTTTCCTGCTCCTCTTAGCATGATAAAGAAGATTCAAAGAGAGTGAGATGCCAGCTCCTTTCATTCAGTCAGTAGCTTCAAACATTTCTGGTATATGAATAACATGATGTTTTTCAATGGCAAAAATCAATGAATATTGTAAATGCACAAACAGTAATTTCTCCGCATTGCAAGGTGCAATTCTGAAATTTTTTGCTTTTTCCTGCTCCTCTTAGCATGATAAAGAAGATTCAAAGAGAGTGAGATGCCAGCTCCTTTCATTCAGTCAGTAGCTTCAATCATTTCTGGTATATGAATAACATGATGTTTTTCAATGGCAAAAATCAATGAATATTGTAAATGCACAAACAGTAATTTCTCCGCATTGCAAGGTGCAATTCTGAAATTTTTTGCTTTTTCCTGCTCCTCTTAGCATGATAAAGAAGATTCAAAGAGAGTGAGATGCCAGCTCCTTTCATTCAGTCAGTAGCTTCAATCATTTCTGGACGTTTTTCAATGGCAAAAATCAATGAATATTGCAAATGCACAAACAGTAATTTCTCCGCATTGCAAGGTGCAATTCTGAAATTTTTTGCTTTTTCCTGCTCCTCTTAGCATGATAAACAAGATTCAAAGAGAGTGAGATGCCAGCTCCTTTCATTCAGTCAGTAGCTTCAATCATTTCTGGACGTTTTTCAATGGCAAAAATCAATGAATATTGTAAATGCACAAACAGTAATTTCTCCGCATTGCAAGGTGCAATTCTGAAATTTTTTGCTTTTACCTGCTCCTCTTAGCATGATAAAGAAGATTCAAAGAGAGTGAGATGCCAGCTCCTTTCTTTCAGTCAGTAGCTTCAATCATTTCTGGACGTTTTTCAATGGCAAAAATCAATGAATATTGTAAATGCACAAACAGTAATTTCTCCGCATTGCAAGTTGCAATTCTGAAATTTTTTGCTTTTTCCTGCTCCTCTTAGCATGATAAAGAAGATTCAAAGAGAGTGAGATGCCAGCTCCTTTCATTCAGTCAGTAGCTTCAAACATTTCTGGTATATGAATAACATGATGTTTTTCAATGGCAAAAATCAATGAATATTGTAAATGCACAAACAGTAATTTCTCCGCATTGCAAGGTGCAATTCTGAAATTTTTTGCTTTTTCCTGCTCCTCTTAGCATGATAAAGAAGATTCAAAGAGAGTGAGATGCCAGCTCCTTTCGTTCAGTCAGTAGCTTCAATCATTTCTGGACGTTTTTCAATGGCAAAAATCATTGAATATTATAAATGCACAAACAGTAATTTCTCCGCATTGCATAGTGCAATTCTGAAATTTTTTACTTTTTCCTGCTCCTCTTAGCATGATAAAGAAGATTCAAAGAGAGTGAGATGCCAGCTCCTTTCATTCAGTCAGTAGCTTCAATCATTTCTGGTATATGAATAACATGATGTTTTTCAATGGCAAAAATCAATGAATATTGTAAATGCACAAACAGTAATTTCTCCGCATTGCAAGGTGCAATTCTGAAATTTTTTGCTTTTTCCTGCTCCTCTTAGCATGATAAAGAAGATTCAAAGAGAGTGAGATGCCAGCTCCTTTCATTCAGTCAGTAGCTTCAATAATTTCTGGACGTTTTTCAATGGCAAAAATCAATGAATATTGTAAATGCACAAACAGTAATTTCTCCGCATTGCAAGGTGCAATTCTGAAATTTTTTGCTTTTTCCTGCTCCTCTTAGCATGATAAACATGATTCAAAGAGAGTGAGATGCCAGCTCCTTTCATTCAGTCAGTAGCTTCAATCATTTCTGGACGTTTTTCAATGGCAAAAATCAATGAATATTGTAAATGCACAAACAGTAATTTCTCCGCATTGCAAGGTGCAATTATGAAATTTTTTGCTTTTTCCTGCTCCTCTTAGCATGATAAAGAAGATTCAAAGAGAGTGAGATGCCAGCTCCTTTCATTCAGTCAGTAGCTTCAAACATTTCTGGTATATGAATAACATGATGTTTTTCAATGGCAAAAATCAATGAATATTGTAAATGCACAAACAGTAATTTCTCCGCATTGCAAGGTGCAATTCTGAAATTTTTTGCTTTTTCCTGCTCCTCTTAGCATGATAAAGAAGATTCAAAGAGAGTGAGATGCCAGCTCCTTTCATTCAGTCAGTAGCTTCAATCATTTCTGGATGTTTTTCAATGGCAAAAATCAATGAATATTGTAAATGCACAAACAGTAATTTCTCCGCATTGCAAGGTGCAATTCTGAAATTTTTTGCTTTTTCCTGCTCCTCTTAGCATGATAAACAAGATTCAAAGAGAGTGAGATGCCAGCTCCTTTCATTCAGTCAGTAGCTTCAATCATTTCTGGACGTTTTTCAATGGCAAAAATCAATGAATATTGTAAATGCACAAACAGTAATTTCTCCGCATTGCAAGGTGCAATTCTGAAATTTTTTGCTTTTTCCTGCTCCTCTTAGCATGATAAAGAAGATTCAAAGAGAGTGAGATGCCAGCTCCTTTCATTCAGTCAGTAGCTTCAAACATTTCTGGTATATGAATAACATGATGTTTTTCAATGGCAAAAATCAATGAATATTGTAAATGCACAAACAGTAATTTCTCCGCATTGCAAGGTGCAAGTCTGAAATTTTTTGCTTTTTCCTGCTCCTCTTAGCATGATAAAGAAGATTCAAAGAGAGTGAGATGCCAGCTACTTTCATTCAGTCAGTAGCTTCAATCATTTCTGGACGTTTTTCAATGGTAAAAATCAATGAATATTGTAAATGCACAAACAGTAATTTCTCCACATTGCAAGGTGCAATTCTGAAATTTTTTGCTTTTTCCTGCTCCTCTTAGCATGATAAAGAAGATTCAAAGAGAGTGAGATGCCAGCTCCTTTCATTCAGTCAGTAGCTTCAAACATTTCTGGTATATGAATAACATGATGTTTTTCAATGGCAAAAATCAATGAATATTGTAAATGCACAAACAGTAATTTCTCCGCATTGCAAGGTGCAATTCTGAAATTTTTTGCTTTTTCCTGCTCCTCTTAGCATGATAAAGAAGATTCAAAGAGAGTGAGATGCCAGCTCCTTTCATTCAGTCAGTAGCTTCAATCATTTCTGGATGTTTTTCAATGGCAAAAATCAATGAATATTGTAAATGCACAAACTGTAATTTCTCCGCATTGCAAGGTGCAATTCTGAAATTTTTTGCTTTTTCCTGCTCCTCTTAGCATAATAAAGAAGATTCAAAGAGAGTGAGATGCCAGCTCCTTTCATTCAGTCAGTAGCTTCAATCATTTCTGGACGTTTTTCAATGGCAAAAATCAATGAATATTGTAAATGCACAAACAGTAATTTCTCCGCATTGCAAGGTGCAATTCTGAAATTATTTGCTTTTTCCTGCTCCTCTTAGCATGATAAAGAAGATTCAAAGAGAGTGAGAAGCCAGCTCCTTTCATTCAGTCAGTACCTTCAATCATTTCTGGACGTTTTTCAATGGCAAAAATCAATGAATATTGTAAATGCACAAACAGTAATTTCTCCGCATTGCAAGGTGCAATTCTGAAATTTTTTGCTTTTTCCCGCTCCTCTTAGCATGATAAAGATTCAAAGAGAGTGAGGTGCCAGCTCCTTTCATTCAGTCAGTAGCTTCAAACATTTCTGGTATATGAATAACATGTTTTTCAATGGCAAAAATCAATGAATATTGTAAATGCACAAACAGTAATTTCTCCGCATTGCAAGGTGCAATTCTGAAATTTTTTGCTTTTTCCTGCTCCTCTTAGCATGATAAAGTAGATTCAAAGAGAGTGAGATGCCAGCTCCTTTCATTCAGTCAGTAGCTTCAAACATTTCTGGTATATGAATAACATGATGTTTTTCATTGGCAAAAATCAATGAATATTGTAAATGCACAAACAGTAATTTCTCCGCATTGCAAGGTGCAATTCTGAAATTTTTTGCTTTTTCCTGCTCCTCTTAGCATGATAAAGAAGATTCAAAGAGAGTGAGATGCCAGCTCCTTTCATTCAGTCAGTAGCTTCAATCATTTCTGGATGTTTTTCAATGGCAAAAATCAATGAATATTGTAAATGCACAAACTGTAATTTCTCCGCATTGCAAGGTGCAATTCTGAAATTTTTTGCTTTTTCCTGCTCCTCTTAGCATGATAAAGAAGATTCAAAGAGAGTGAGATGCCAGCTCCTTTCATTCAGTCAGTAGCTTCAATCATTTCTGGACGTTTTTCAATGGCAAAAATCAATGAATATTGTAAATGCACAAACAGTAATTTCTCCGCATTGCAAGGTGCAATTCTGAAATTTTTTGCTTTTTCCTGCTCCTCTTAGCATGATAAAGAAGATTCAAAGAGAGTGAGATGCCAGCTCCTTTCATTCAGTCAGTACCTTCAATCATTTCTGGACGTTTTTCAATGGCAAAAATCAATGAAAATTGTAAATGCACAAACAGTAATTTCTCCGCATTGCAAGGTGCGATTCTGAAATTTTTTGCTTTTTCCTGCTCCTCTTAGCATGATAAAGAAGATTCAAAGAGAGTGAGATGCCAGCTCCTTTCATTCAGTCAGTAGCTTCAAACATTTCTGGTATATGAATAACATGATGTTTTTCAATGGCAAAAATCAATGAATATTGTAAATGCACAAACAGTAATTTCTCCGCATTGCAAGGTGCAAGTCTGAAATTTTTTGCTTTTTCCTGCTCCTCTTAGCATGATAAAGAAGATTCAAAGAGAGTGAGATGCCAGCTACTTTCATTCAGTCAGTAGCTTCAATCATTTCTGGACCTTTTTCAATGGTAAAAATCAATGAATATTGTAAATGCACAAACAGTAATTTCTCCACATTGCAAGGTGCAATTCTGAAATTTTTTGCTTTTTCCTGCTCCTCTTAGCATGATAAAGAAGATTCAAAGAGAGTGAGATGCCAGCTCCTTTCATTCAGTCAGTAGCTTCAAACATTTCTGGTATATGAATAACATGATGTTTTTCAATGGCAAAAATCAATGAATATTGTAAATGCACAAACAGTAATTTCTCCGCATTGCAAGGTGCAATTCTGAAATTTTTTGCTTTTTCCTGCTCCTCTTAGCATGATAAAGAAGATTCAAAGAGAGTGAGATGCCAGCTCCTTTCATTCAGTCAGTAGCTTCAAACATTTCTGGTATATGAATAACATGATGTTTTTCAATGGCAAAAATCAATGAATATTGTAAATGCACAAACAGTAATTTCTCCGCATTGCAAGGTGCAATTCTGAAATTTTTTGCTTTTTCCTGCTCCTCTTAGCATGATAAAGAAGATTCAAAGAGAGTGAGATGCCAGCTCCTTTCATTCAGTCAGTAGCTTCAATCATTTCTGGTTGTTTTTCAATGGCAAAAATCAATGAATAATGTAAATGCACAAACAGTAATTTCTCCGCATTGCAAGGTGCAATTCTGAAATTTTTTGCTTTTTCCTGCTCCTCTTAGCATGATAAAGAAGATTCAAAGAGAGTGAGATGTCAGCTCCTTTCATTCAGTCAGTAGCTTCAAACATTTCTGGTATATGAATAACATGATGTTTTTCAATGGCAAAAATCAATGAATTTTGTAAATGCACAAACAGTAATTTCTCCGCATTGCAAGGTGCAATTCTGAAATTTTTTGCTTTTTCCTGCTCCTCTTAGCATGATAAAGAAGATTCAAAGAGAGTGAGATGCCAGTTCCTTTCATTCAGTCAGTAGCTTCAATCATTTCTGGACGTTTTTCAATGGCAAAAATCAATGAATATTGTAAATGCACAAACAGTAATTTCTCCGCATTGCAAGGTGCAATTCTGAAATTTTTTGCTTTTTCCTGCTCCTCTTAGCATGATAAAGAAGATTCAAAGAGAGTGAGATGCCAGCTCCTTTCATTCAGTCAGTATCTTCAATCATTTCTGGTATATGAATAACATGATGTTTTTCAATGGCAAAAATCAATGAATATTGTAAATGCACAAACAGTAATTTCTCCGCATTGCAAGGTGCAATTCTGAAATTTTTTGCTTTTTCCTGCTCCTCTTAGCATGATAAAGAAGATTCAAAGAGAGTGAGATGCCAGCTCCTTTCATTCAGTCAGTAGCTTCAATCATTTCTGGACGTTTTTCAATGGCAAAAATCAATGAATATTGTAAATGCACAAACAGTAATTTCTCCGCATTGCAAGGTGCAATTCTGAAATTTTTTGCTTTTTCCTGCTCCTCTTAGCATGATAAACAAGATTCAAAGAGAGTGAGATGCCAGCTCCTTTCATTCAGTCAGTAGCTTCAATCATTTCTGGACGTTTTTCAATGGCAAAAATCAATGAATATTGTAAATGCACAAACAGTAATTTCTCCGCATTGCAAGGTGCAATTCTGAAATTTTTTGCTTTTTCCTGATCCTCTTAGCATGATAAAGAAGATTCAAAGAGAGTGAGATGCCAGCTCCTTTCATTCAGTCAGTAGCTTCAAACATTTCTGGTATATGAATAACATGATGTTTTTCAATGGCAAAAATCAATGAATATTGTAAATGCACAAACAGTAATTTCTCCGCATTGCAAGGTGCAAGTCTGAAATTTTTTGCTTTTTCCTGCTCCTCTTAGCATGATAAAGAAGATACAAAGAGAGTGAGATGCCAGCTACTTTCATTCAGTCAGTAGCTTCAATCATTTCTGGATGTTTTTCAATGGTAAAAATCAATGAATATTGTAAATGCACAAACAGTAATTTCTCCACATTGCAAGGTGCAATTCTGAAATTTTTTGCTTTTTCCTGCTCCTCTTAGCATGATAAAGAAGATTCAAAGAGAGTGAGATGCCAGCTCCTTTCATTCAGTCAGTAGCTTCAAACATTTCTGGTATATGAATAACATGATGTTTTTCAATGGCAAAAATCAATGAATATTGTAAATGCACAAACAGTAATTTCTCCGCATTGCAAGGTGCAATTCTGAAATTTTTTGCTTTTTCCTGCTCCTCTTAGCATGATAAAGAAGATTCAAAGAGAGTGAGATGCCAGCTCCTTTCATTCAGTCAGTAGCTTCAAACATTTCTGGTATATGAATAACATGATGTTTTTCAATGGCAAAAATCAATGAATATTGTAAATGCACAAACAGTAATTTCTCCGCATTGCAAGGTGCAATTCTGAAATTTTTTGCTTTTTCCTGCTCCTCTTAGCATGATAAAGAAGATTCAAAGAGAGTGAGATGCCAGCTCCTTTCATTCAGTCAGTAGCTTCAAACATTTCTGGTATATGAATAACATGATGTTTTTCAATGGCAAAAATCAATGAATATTGTAAATGCACAAACAGTAATTTCTCCGCATTGCAAGGTGCAATTCTGAAATTTTTTGCTTTTTCCTGCTCCTCTTAGCATGATAAAGAAGATTCAAAGAGAGTGAGATGCCAGCTCCTTTCATTCAGTCAGTAGCTTCAATCATTTCTGGACGTTTTTCAATGGCAAAAATCAATGAATATTGTAAATGCACAAACAGTACTTTCTCCGCATTGCAAGGTGCAATTCTGAAATTTTTTGCTTTTTCCTGCTCCTCTTAGCATGATAAAGAAGATTCAAAGAGAGTGAGATGCCAGCTCCTTTCATTCAGTCAGTACCTTCAATCATTTCTGGATGTTTTTCAATGGCAAAAATCAATGAATATTGTAAATGCACAAACAGTAATTTCTCCGCATTGCAAGGTGCAATTCTGAAATTTTTTGCTTTTTCCCGCTCCTCTTAGCATGATAAAGAAGATTCAAAGAGAGTGAGGTGCCAGCTCCTTTCATTCAGTCAGTAGCTTCAAACATTTCTGGTATATGAATAACATGTTTTTCATTGGCAAAAATCAATGAATATTGTAAATGCACAAACAGTAATTTCTCCGCATTGCAAGGTGCAATTCTGAAATTTTTTGATTTTTCCTGCTCCTCTTAGCATGATAAAGAAGATTCAAAGAGAGTGAGATGCCAGCTCCTTTCATTCAGTCAGTAGCTTCAATCATTTCTGGACGTTTTTCAATGGCAAAAATCAATGAATATTGTAAATGCACAAACAGTAATTTCTCCGCATTGCAAGGTGCAATTCTGAAATTTTTTGCTTTTTCCTGCTCCTCTTAGCATGATAAAGAAGATTCAAAGAGAGTGAGATGCCAGCTCCTTTCATTCAGTCAGTAGCTTCAATCATTTCTGGACGTTTTTCAATGGCAAAAATCAATGAATATTGTAAATGCACAAACAGTAATTTCTCCGCATTGCAAGGTGCAATTCTGAAATTTTTTGCTTTTTCCTGCTCCTCTTAGCATGATAAAGAAGATTCAAAGAGAGTGAGATGCCAGCTCCTTTCATTCAGTCAGTAGCTTCAAACATTTCTGGTATATGAATAACATGATGTTTTTCAATGGCAAAAATCAATGAATATTGTAAATGCACAAACAGTAATTTCTCCGCATTGCAAGGTGCAAGTCTGAAATTTTTTGCTTTTTCCTGCTCCTCTTAGCATGGTAAAGAAGATTCAAAGAGAGTGAGATGCCAGCTACTTTCATTCAGTCAGTAGCTTCAATCATTTCTGGACGTTTTTCAATGGTAAAAATCAATGAATATTGTAAATGCACAAACAGTAATTTCTCCACATTGCAAGGTGCAATTCTGAAATTTTTTGCTTTTTCCTGCTCCTCTTAGCATGATAAAGAAGATTCAAAGAGAGTGAGATGCCAGCTCCTTTCATTCAGTCAGTAGCTTAAAACATTTCTGGTATATGAATAACATGATGTTTTTCAATGGCAAAAATCAATGAATATTGTAAATGCACAAACAGTAATTTCTCCGCATTGCAAGGTGCAATTCTGAAATTTTTTGCTTTTTCCTGCTCCTCTTAGCATGATAAAGAAGATTCAAAGAGAGTGAGATGCCAGCTCCTTTCATTCAGTCAGTAGCTTCAAACATTTCTGGTATATGAATAACATGATGTTTTTCAATGGCAAAAATCAATGAATATTGTAAATGCACAAACAGTAATTTCTCCGCATTGCAAGGTGCAATTCTGAAATTTTTTGCTTTTTCCTGCTCCTCTTAGCATGATAAAGAAGATTCAAAGAGAGTGAGATGCCAGCTCCTTTCATTCAGTCAGTAGCTTCAAACATTTCTGGTATATGAATAACATGATGTTTTTCAATGGCAAAAATCAATGAATATTGTAAATGCACAAACAGTAATTTCTCCGCATTGCAAGGTGCAATTCTGAAATTTTTTGCTTTTTCCTGCTCCTCTTAGCATGATAAAGAAGATTCAAAGAGAGTGAGATGCCAGCTCCTTTCATTCAGTCAGTAGCTTCAAACATTTCTGGTATATGAATAACATGATGTTTTTCAATGGCAAAAATCAATGAATATTGTAAATGCACAAACAGTAATTTCTCCGCATTGCAAGGTGCAATTCTGAAATTTTTTGCTTTTTCCTGCTCCTCTTAGCATGATAAAGAAGATTCAAAGAGAGTGAGATGCCAGCTCCTTTCATTCAGTCAGTAGCTTCAATCATTTCTGGACGTTTTTCAATGGCAAAAATCAATGAATATTGTAAATGCACAAACAGTAATTTCTCCGCATTGCAAGGTGCAATTCTGAAATTTTTTGCTTTTTCCTGCTCCTCTTAGCATGATAAAGAAGATTCAAAGAGAGTGAGATGCCAGCTCCTTTCATTCAGTCAGTAGCTTCAATCATTTCTGGACGTTTTTCAATGGCAAAAATCAATGAATATTGTAAATGCACAAACAGTAATTTCTCCGCATTGCAAGGTGCAATTCTGAAATTTTTTGCTTTTTCCTGCTCCTCTTAGCATGATAAAGAAGATTCAAAGAGAGTGAGATGCCAGCTCCTTTCATTCAGTCAGTAGCTTCAATCATTTCTGGACGCTTTTCAATGGCAAAAATCAATGAATATTGTAAATGCACAAACAGTAATTTCTCCGCATTGCAAGGTGCAATTCTGAAATTTTTTGCTTTTTCCTGCTCCTCTTAACATGATAAAGAAGATTCAAAGAGAGTGAGATGCCAGCTCCTTTCATTCAGTCAGTAGCTTCAATCATTTCTGGACGTTTTTCAATGGCAAAAATCAATGAATATTGTAAATGCACAAACAGTAATTTCTCCGCATTGCAAGGTGCAATTCTGAAATTTTTTGCTTTTTCCTGCTCCTCTTAGCATGACAAAGAAGATTCAAAGAGAGTAAGATGCCAGCTCCTTTCATTCAGTCAGTAGCTTCAATCATTTCTGGTATATGAATAACATGATGTTTTTCAATGGCAAAAATCAATGAATATTGTAAATGCACAAACAGTAATTTCTCCGCATTGCAAGGTGCAATTCTGAAATTTTTTGCTTTTTCCTGCTCCTCTTAGCATGATAAAGAAGATTCAAAGAGAGTGAGATGCCAGCTCCTTTCATTCAGTCAGTAGCTTCAATCATTTCTGGACGTTTTTCAATGGCAAAAATCAATGAATATTGTAAATGCACAAACAGTAATTTCTCCGCATTGCAAGGTGCAATTCTGAAATTTTTTGCTTTTTCCTGCTCCTCTTAGCATGATAAAGAAGATTCAAAGAGAGTGAGATGCCAGCTCCTTTCATTCAGTCAGTAGCTTCAATCATTTCTGGACGTTTTTCAATGGCAAAAATCAATGAATATTGTAAATGCACAAACAGTAATTTCTCCGCATTGCAAGGTGCAATTCTGAAATTTTTTGCTTTTTCCTGCTCCTCTTAGCATGATAAAGAAGATTCAAAGAGAGTGAGATGCCAGCTCCTTTCATTCAGTCAGTAGCTTCAAACATTTCTTGTATATGAATAACATGATGTTTTTCAATGGCAAAAATCAATGAATATTGTAAAAGCACAAACAGTAATTTCTCCGCATTGCAAGGTGCAATTCTGAAATTTTTTGCTTTTTCCTGCTCCTCTTAGCATGATAAAGAAGATTCAAAGAGAGTGAGATGCCAGCTCCTTTCATTCAGTCAGTAGCTTCAATCATTTCTGGACGTTTTTCAATGGCAAAAATCAATGAATATTGTAAATGCACAAACAGTAATTTCTCCGCATTGCAAGGTGCAATTCTGAAATTTTTTGCTTTTTCCTGCTCCTCTTAGCATGATAAAGAAGATTCAAAGAGAGTGAGATGCCAGCTCCTTTCATTCAGTCAGTAGCTTCAATCATTTCTGGTATATGAATAACATGATGTTTTTCAATGGCAAAAATCAATGAATATTGTAAATGCACAAACAGTAATTTCTCCGCATTGCAAGTTGCAATTCTGAAATTTTTGGCTTTTTCTGCTCCTCTTAGCATGATAAAGAAGATTCAAAGAGAGTGAGATGCCAGCTCCTTTCATTCAGTCAGTAGCTTCAATCATTTCTGGACGTTTTTCAATGGCAAAAATCAATGAATATTGTAAATGCACAAACAGTAATTTCTCCGCATTGCAAGGTGCAATTCTGAAATTTTTTGCTTTTTCCTGCTCCTCTTAGCATGATAAAGAAGATTCAAAGAGAGTGAGATGCCAGCTCCTTTCATTCAGTCAGTAGCTTCAATCATTTCTGGACGTTTTTCAATGGCAAAAATCAATGAATATTGTAAATGCACAAACAGTAATTTCTCCGCATTGCAAGGTGCAATTCTGAAATTTTTTGCTTTTTCCTGCTCCTCTTAGCATGATAAAGAAGATTCAAAGAGAGTTAGATGCCAGCTCCTTTCATTCAGTCAGTAGCTTCAAACATTTCTGGTATATGAATAACATGATGTTTTTCAATGGCAAAAATCAATGAATATTGTAAAAGCACAAACAGTAATTTCTCCGCATTGCAAGGTGCAATTCTGAAATTTTTTGCTTTTTCCTGCTCCTCTTAGCATGATAAAGAAGATTCAAAGAGAGTGAGATGCCAGCTCCTTTCATTCAGTCAGTAGCTTCAATCATTTCTGGACGTTTTTCAATGGCAAAAATCAATGAATATTGTAAATGCACAAACAGTAATTTCTCCGCATTGCAAGGTGCAATTCTGAAATTTTTTGCTTTTTCCTGCTCCTCTTAGCATGATAAAGAAGATTCAAAGAGAGTGAGATGCCAGCTCCTTTCATTCAGTCAGTACCTTCAATCATTTCTGGATGTTTTTCAATGGCAAAAATCAATGAATATTGTAAATGCACAAACAGTAATTTCTCCGCATTGCAAGGTGCAATTCTGAAATTTTTTGCTTTTTCCCGCTCCTCTTAGCATGATAAAGAAGATTCAAAGAGAGTGAGGTGCCAGCTCCTTTCATTCAGTCAGTAGCTTCAAACATTTCTGGTATATGAATAACATGTTTTTCAATGGCAAAAATCAATGAATATTGTAAATGCACAAACAGTAATTTCTCCGCATTGCAAGGTGCAATTCTGAAATTTTTTGATTTTTCCTGCTCCTCTTAGCATGATAAATAAGATTCAAAGAGAGTGAGATGCCAGCTCCTTTCATTCAGTCAGTAGCTTCAATCATTTCTGGACGTTTTTCAATGGCAAAAATCAATGAATATTGTAAATGCACAAACAGTAATTTCTCCGCATTGCAAGGTGCAATTCTGAAATTTTTTGCTTTTTCCTGCTCCTCTTAGCATGATAAAGAAGATTCAAAGAGAGTGAGATGCCAGCTCCTTTCATTCAGTCAGTAGCTTCAATCATTTCTGGACGTTTTTCAATGGCAAAAATCAATGAATATTGTAAATGCACAAACAGTAATTTCTCCGCATTGCAAGGTGCAATTCTGAAATTTTTTGCTTTTTCCTGCTCCTCTTAGCATGATAAAGAAGATTCAAAGATAGTGAGATGCCAGCTCCTTTCATTCAGTCAGTAGCTTCAAACATTTCTGGTATATGAATAACATGATGTTTTTCAATCTCAAAAATCAATGAATATTGTAAATGCACAAACAGTAATTTCTCCGCATTGCAAGGTGCAAGTCTGAAATTTTTTGCTTTTTCCTGCTCCTCTTAGCATGGTAAAGAAGATTCAAAGAGAGTGAGATGCCAGCTACTTTCATTCAGTCAGTAGCTTCAATCATTTCTGGACGTTTTTCAATGGTAAAAATCAATGAATATTGTAAATGCACAAACAGTAATTTCTCCACATTGCAAGGTGCAATTCTGAAATTTTTTGCTTTTTCCTGCTCCTCTTAGCATGATAAAGAAGATTCAAAGAGAGTGAGATGCCAGCTCCTTTCATTCAGTCAGTAGCTTCAAACATTTCTGGTATATGAATAACATGATGTTTTTCAATGGCAAAAATCAATGAATATTGTAAATGCACAAACAGTAATTTCTCCGCATTGCAAGGTGCAATTCTGAAATTTTTTGCTTTTTCCTGCTCCTCTTAGCATGATAAAGAAGATTCAAAGAGAGTGAGATGCCAGCTCCTTTCATTCAGTCAGTAGCTTCAAACATTTCTGGTATATGAATAACATGATGTTTTTCAATGGCAAAAATCAATGAATATTGTAAATGCACAAACAGTAATTTCTCCGCAT